>NW_027465950.1:0-168038 GCF_049634645.1 Pelodiscus sinensis | reverse complement strand
TGGCCCCGCCCGTCCAGCTTCCCCTCCCGAACCCGGCCCCGCCCGCCCAGCTTCCCCTCCCAGCTTGGCCCCGCCCGCCCAGTTTCTCCTCCCAGCCAGGCCCCGCCCGCCCAGTTTCTCCTCCCGAGTCCGGCCCCGCCCGCCCAGCTTCCCCTCCCGAACCCGGCCCCGCCCGCCCAGCTTCCCCTCCCGAATCCGGCCCCGCCCGCCCATGTTCCCCTCCCAGCCAGGCCCCGCCCGCCCAGTTCTCCTCCCAGCTTGGCCCCGCCCGCCCAGCTTCCCCTCCCGATCCCGGCCCCGCCCGCCCATGTTCCCCTCCCAGCCTGGCCCCGCCCGCCCAGCTTCCCCTCCCAGCTTGGCCCCGCCCGCCCAGCTTCCCCTCCCGAGTCCGGCCCCGCCCGCCCAGTTTCTCCTCCCGAGCGAGGCCCCGCCGCCCAGCTTCCCCTCCCGAGCGAGGCCCCGCCCGCCCAGTTTCTCCTCCCGAGCGAGGCCCCGCCCGCCCAGCTTCCCCTCCCGAACCCGGCCCCGCCTGCCCAGCTTCTCCTCCCAGCTAAGCCCCGCCCGCCCAGTTTCTCCTCCCAGCACGGCCCCGCCCGCCAGTTTCTCCTCCCAGCACGGCCCCGCCCACCCAGCTTCCCCTCCCAGCCTGGCCCGCCCGCCCAGTTTCTCCTCCCGAGTGGGGCCCCGCCCGCCCCGCTTCTCCTCCCGAGCGAGGCCCCGCCCGCCCAGCTTCCCCTCCCAGCTTGGCCCCGCCCGCCCAGCTTCCCCTCCCGAACCCGGCCCCGCCCGCCCAGCTTCTGCTAGCGAGCTCGGCCCCGCCCGCCCAGCTTCCCCTCCCAGCTTGGCCCCGCCCGCCCAGTTCTCCTCCCAGCCAGGCCCCGCCCGCCCAGTTTCTCCTCCCGAGTCCGGCCCCGCCCGCCCAGCTTCTCCTCCCGAACCCGGCCCCGCCCGCCCAGCTTCTGCAAGCGAACTCGGCCCCGCCCGCCCAGCTTCCCCTCCCGACTCCGGCCCCGCCCGGCCAGTTTCTCCTCCCAGCTTGGCCCCGCCCGCCCCGCTTCCCCTCCCGAACCCGGCCCCGCCCGCCAAGCTTCTCCTAGCGAGCTCGGCCCCGCCCGCCCCGCTTCCCCTCCCAGCCAGGCCCCGCCCGCCCAGTTTCTCCTCCCGAGTCCGGCCCCGCCCGCCCCGCTTCCCCTCCCAGCTTGGCCCCGGCCGCCCAGCTACCCCTCCCGAGTCCGGCCCCGCCCGCCCAGTTTCTCCTCCCGAGCGAGGCCCCGCCCGCCCAGCTTCCCCTCCCGAGCGAGGCCCCGCCCGCCCAGTTTCTCCTCCCGAGCGAGGCCCCGCCCGCCCAGCTTCCCCTCCCGAACCCGGCCCCGCCCGCCCAGCTTCTCCGCCCAGCTAAGCCCGCCCGCCCAGTTTCTCCTCCCAGCACGGCCCCGCCCGCCCAGTTTCTCCTCCCAGCACGGCCCCGCCCACCCAGCTTCCCCTCCCAGCCTGGCCCCGCCCGCCCAGTTTCTCCTCCCGAGTGCGGCCCCGCCCGCCCCGCTTCTCCTCCCGAGCGAGGCCCCGCCCGCCCAGCTTCCCCTCCCGAACCCGGCCCCGCCCGCCCAGCTTCTGCTAGCGAGCTCGGCCCCGCCCGCCCAGCTTCCCCTCCCAGCTTGGCCCCGCCCGCCCAGTTTCTCCTCCCAGCCAGGCCCGCCCGCCCAGTTTCTCCTCCCGAGTCCGGCCCCGCCCGCCCCGCTTCCCCTCCCAGCCAGGCCCCGCCCGCCCAGCTTCCCCTCCCGAACCCGGCCCCGCCCGCCCAGCTTCTCCTCCCAGCTTAGCCCCGCCCGCCCAGTTTCTCCTCCCAGCACGGCCCCGCCCGGCCAGTTTCTCCTCCCAGCACGGCCCCGCCCACCCAGCTTCCCCTCCCAGCCTGGCCCCGCCCGCCCAGTTTTCTCCTCCCGAGTGCGGCCCCGCCCGCCCCGCTTCTCCTCCCGAGTCCGGCCCCGCCCGCCCAGCTTCCCCTCCCAGCTTGCCCCGCTCGCCCAGCTTCCCCTCCCAGCCAGGCCCCGCCCGCCCAGTTTCTCCTCCCGAGCCCGGCCCCGCCCACATCCGCTTCCCCTCCCAGCCAGGCCCCGCCTGCCCAGTTTCTCCTCCCGAGCGAGGCCCCGCCCGCCCAGCTTCCCCTCCCGAATCCGGCCCCGCCCGCCCATGTTCCCCTCCCAGCCAGGCCCCGCCCGCCCAGTTTCTCCACCCAGCTTGGCCCCGCCCGCCCAGCTTCCCCTCCCGATCCCGGCCCCGCCCGCCCATGTTCCCCTCCCAGCCAGGCCCCGCCGCCCAGTTTCTCCTCCCAGCTTGGCCCCGCCCGCCCAGCTTCCCCTCCCGATCCCGGCCCCGCCCGCCCATGTTCCCCTCCAGCCAGGCCCCGCCCGCCCAGTTTCTCCTCCCAGCTTGGCCCCGCCCGCCAGCTTCCCCTCCCGATCCCGGCCCCGCCCGCCCATGTTCCCCTCCCAGCTTGGCCCCGCCCGCCCAGTTTCTCCTCCCGAACCGGCCCCGCCCGCCCAGCTTCCCCTCCAAGCCAGGCCCCGCCCGCCCAGTTTCTCCTCCCGAGCTTGGCCCCGCCCGCCCAGCTTCCCATCCCGAGCGAGGCCCCGCCCGCCCAGTTTCTCCTCCCAGCTTGGCCCCGCCCGTCCAGCTTCCCCTCCCGAACCCGCCCCGCCCGCCCATGTTCCCCTCCCAGCCAGGCCCCGCCCGCCCAGCTTCCCCTCCCAGCTTGGCCCCGCCCGCCCAGTTTCTCCTCCCAGCCAGGCCCCGCCCGCCCAGTTTCTCCTCCCGAGTCCGGCCCCGCCCGCCCAGCTTCCCCTCCCGAACCCGGCCCCGCCCGCCCAGCTTCCCCTCCCGAATCCGGCCCCGCCCGCCCATGTTCCCCTCCCAGCCAGGCCCCGCCCGCCCAGTTTCTCCTCCCAGCTTGGCCCCGCCCGCCCAGCTTCCCCTCCCGATCCCGGCCCCGCCCGCCCATGTTCCCCTCCCAGCCTGGCCCCGCCCGCCCAGCTTCCCATCCCGAGCGAGGCCCCGCCCGCCCAGTTTCTCCTCCCAGCTTGGCCCCGCCCGCCCAGCTTCCCCTCCCGAACCCGGCCCCGCCCGCCAAGCTTCTCCTAGCGAGCTCGGCCCCGCCCGCCCCGCTTCCCCTCCCAGCCAGGCCCCGCCCGCCCAGTTTCTCCTCCCGAGTCCGGCCCCGCCCGCCCCGCTTCCCCTCCCAGCTAGGCCCCGCCCGCCCAGCTTCCCCTCCCGAACCCGGCCCCGCCCGCCCAGCTTCTCCTCCCAGCTAGCCCCGCCCGCCCAGTTTCTCCTCCCAGCACGGCCCCCCCACACAGCTTCCCCTCCCAGCCTGGCCCCGCCCGCCCAGTTTCTCCTCCCGAGTCCGGCCCCGCCCGCCCCGCTTCTCCTCCCGAGTCCGGCCCCGCCCGCCCAGTTTCTCCTCCCGAGTCCGGCCCCGGCCGCCAGTTTCTCATCCCAGCTTGGCCTCGCCCGCCCAGCTTCCCCTCCCGAGCGAGGCCCCGCCGCCCAGTTTCTCCTCCCGAGCGAGGCCCCCGCCCGTCCCGCTTCCCCTCCCAGCCAGGCCCCGCCCGCCCAGCTTCCCTCCCGAAACCCGGCCCCGCCCGCCCAGCTTCTCCTCCCAGCTTAGCCCCGCCCGCCCAGCTTCTCCTCCCAGCACGGCCCCGCCCGCCCAGTTTCTCCTCCCAGCCTGGCCCCGCCCGCCCAGTTTCTCCTCCCGAGTCCGGCCCCGCCCGCCCCGCTTCTCCTCCCGAGTCCGGCCCCGCCCGCCCAGCTCCCCTCCCAGCTTGGCCCCGCCCGCCAGCTTCCCCTCCCGAGTCCGGCCCCGCCCGCCCAGTTTCTCCTCCCGAGCGAGGCCCCGCCCGCCCAGCTTCCCCTCCCGAGCGAGGCCCCGCCCGCCCAGTTTCTCCTCCCGAGCGAGGCCCCCGCCCGCCCAGCTTCCCCTCCCGAACCCGGCCCCGCCCGCCCAGCTTCTCCTCCCAGGTAAGCCCCGCCCGCCCAGTTTCTCCTCCAAGCACGGCCCCGCCCGCCCAGTTTCTCCTCCCAGCACGGCCCCGCCCACCCAGCTTCCCCTCCCAGCCTGGCCCCGCCCGCCCAGTTTCTCCTCCCGAGTGCGCCCCGCCCGCCCCGCTTCTCCTCCCGAGCGAGGCCCCGCCCGCCCAGCTTCCCCTCCCAGCTTGGCGCCGCCCGCCCAGCTTCCCCTCCCGAACCGGCCCCGCCCGCCCAGCTTCCCCTCCCGAACCGGCCCCGCCCGCCCAGCTTCCCCTCCCAGCTTGGCCCCGCCCGCCCAGTTTCTCCTCCCAGCCAGGCCCCGCCCGCCAGTTTCTCCTCCCGAGTCCGGCCCCGCCCGCCCCGCTTCCCCTCCCAGCCAGGCCCCGCCCGCCAGCTTCCCCTCCCGAACCCGGCCCCGCCCGCCCAGCTTCTCCTCCCAGCTTAGCCCCGCCCGCCCAGTTTCTCCTCCCAGCATGGCCCCGCCCACCCAGCTTCCCCTCCCAGCCTGGCCCCGCCGCCCAGTTTCTCCTCCCGAGTGCGGCCCCGCCCGCCCCGCTTCTCCTCCCGAGTCCGGCCCCGCCCGCCCAGCTTCCCCTCCCAGCTTGGCCCCGCCCGCCCAGCTTCCCCTCCCAGCCAGGCCCCGCCCGCCCAGTTTCTCCTCCCGAGCCCGGCCCCGCCCGCTCCGCTTCCCCTCCCAGCCAGGCCCCGCCCGCCCAGTTTCTCCTCCCGAGTCCGGCCCGCCCGCCCAGTTTCTCCTCCCGAGCCCGGCCCCGCCCGCCCCGCTTCCCCTCCCAGCTTGGCCCGCCCGCCCAGTTTCTCCTCCCGAGCGAGGCCCCGCCCGCCCAGCTTCCCCTCCCGAATCCGGCCCCGCCCGCCCATGTTCCCCTCCCAGCCAGGCCCCGCCCGCCCAGTTTCTCCACCCAGCTTGGCCCCGCCCGCCCAGCTTCCCCTCCCGATCCCGGCCCCGCCCGCCCATGTTCCCCTCCCGATCCCGGCCCCGCCCGCCCATGTTCCCCTCCCAGCTTGGCCCCGCCCGCCCAGTTTCTCCTCCCGAGCCCGGCCCCGCCCGCTCCGCTTCCCCTCCCAGCCAGGCCCCGCCCGCCCAGTTTCTCCTCCCGAGTCCGGCCCGCCCGCCCAGTTTCTCCTCCCGAGCCCGGCCCCGCCCGCCCCGCTTCCCCTCCCAGCTTGGCCCCGCCCGCCCAGTTTCTCCTCCCGAGCTTGGCCCCGCCCGCCCAGCTTCCCCTCCCGATCCCGACCCCGCCCGCCCATGTTCCCCTCCCAGCCTGGCCCCGCCCGCCCAGCTTCCCATCCCGAGCGAGGCCCCGCCCGCCCAGCTTCCCCTCCCAGCTTGGCCCCGCCCGCCCAGCTTCCCCTCCCTTACCCGGCCCCGCCCGCCAAGCTTCTCCTAGCGAGCTCGGCCCCGCCCGCCCAGTTTCTCCTCCCGAGTCCGGCCCCGCCCGCCCCGCTTCCCCTCCCAGCTAGGCCCCGCCCGCCCAGCTTCCCCTCCCGAACCCGGCCCCGCCCGCCCAGCTTCTCCTCCAGCTTAGCCCCGCCCGCCCAGTTTCTCCTCCCAGCACGGCCCCGCCCGCCCAGTTTCTCCTCCCGAGTCCGGCCCCACCCGCCCCGCTTCTCCTCCGAGTCCGGCCCCGCCCGCCCAGTTTCTCCTCCCGAGTCCGGCCCCGCCCGCCCAGTTTCTCCTCCCGAGTCCGGCCCCGGCCGCCCAGTTTCTCATCCAGCTTGGCCCCGCCCGCCCAGCTTCCCCTCCCGAGCGAGGCCCCGCCCCGCCCAGTTTCTCCTCCCGAGCGAGGCCCCGCCTGCCCCGCTTCCCCTCCCAGCCAGGCCCCGCCCGCCCAGCTTCCCCTCCCGAACCCGGCCCGCCGCCCAGCTTCTCCTCCCAGCTTAGCCCGCCCGCCCAGCTTCTCCTCCCAGCACGGCCCCGCCCGCCCAGTTTCTCCTCCAGCCTGGCCCCGCCGCCCAGTTTCTCCTCCCGAGTCCGGCCCCGCCCGCCAGTTTCTCCTCCCGAGTCCGGCCCCGCCCGCCCAGCTTCCCCTCCCAGCTTGGCCCCGCCCGCCCAGCTTCCCCTCCCGAGTCCGGCCCCGCCCGCCCAGTTTCTCCTCCCGAGCGAGGCCCCGCCGCCCAGCTTCCCCTCCCGAGCGAGGCCCCGCCCGCCCAGTTTCTCCTCCCGAGCGAGGCCCCGCCCGCCCCGCTTCTCCTCCCAGCTAAGCCCCGCCCGCCCAGTTTCTCCTCCCAGCACGGCCCCGCCCGCCCAGTTTCTCCTCCCAGCACGGCCCCGCCCACCCAGCTTCCCCTCCAGCCTGGCCCGCCCGCCCAGTTTCTCCTCCCGAGTGCGGCCCCGCCCGCCCCGCTTCTCCTCCCGAGCGAGGCCCCCGCCGCCAGCTTCCCCTCCCAGCTTGGCCCCGCCCGCCCAGCTTCCCCTCCCGAACCGGCCCCGCCCGCCCAGCTTCTGCTAGCGAGCTCGGCCCCGCCCGCCCAGCTTCCCCTCCCAGCTTGGCCCCGCCCGCCCAGTTTCTCCTCCAGCCAGGCCCCGCCCGCCCAGTTTCTCCTCCCGAGTCGGCCCCGCCCGCCCAGCTTCCCTCCCGACTCCGGCCCCGCCCGCCCAGTTTCTCCTCCCGAGCGAGGCCCCGCCCGGCCAGTTTCTCCTCCCAGCTTGGCCCCGCCCGCCCCGCTTCCCCTCCAAGTCCGGCCCCGCCCGCCCAGTTTCCTCCTCCCAAGTCCGGCCCCGCCCGCCCAGTTTCTCCTCCCAAGTCCGGCCCCGCCCGCCCAGTTTCTCCTCCCAAGTCCGGCCCCGCCCGCCCAGTTTCCTCCTCCGAGTCCGGCCCCGCCCGCCCAGTTTCTCCTCCCAAGTCCGGCCCCGCCCGCCCAGTTTCTCCTCCCAAGTCCGGCCCCGCCCGCCCAGTTTCTCCTCCCGAGCCCGGCCCGCCCGCCCCGCCCCGCTTCCCCTCCCAGCTTGGCCCGCCCGCCAGTTTCTCCTCCCAAGTCCGGCCCCGCCCGCCAGTTTCTCCTCCCGAGCCCGGCCCCGCCCGCCCCGCCCAGCTTCCCCTCCCAGCTTGGCCCCGCCCGCCCAGTTTCTCCTCCCGAGCGAGGCCCCGCCCGCCCCAGTTTCTCCTGCCCGAGCGAGGCCCCGCCCGCCCAGCTTCCCCTCCCGAATCCGGCCCCGCCCGCCCATGTTCCCCTCCCAGCCAGGCCCCGCCCGCCCAGTTTCTCCACTCAGCTTGGCTCCGCCCGCCCAGCTTCCCCTCCCGATCCCGGCCCCGCCCGCCCATGTCCCCTCCCAGCCAGGCCCCGCCCGCCCAGTTTCTCCTCCCAGCTTGGCCCCGCCCGCCCAGCTTCCCCTCCCGATCCCGGCCCCGCCCGCCCATGTTCCCCTCCCAGCTTGGCCCCGCCCGCCCAGTTTCTCATCCCGAACCCGGCCCCGACCGCCCACCTTCTCCTCCCAGCTTAGCCCCGCCCGCCCAGTTTCTCCTCCCAGCACGGCCCCGGCCGCCCAGTTTCTCCTCCCAGCTTGGCCCCGCCCGCCCAGTTTCTCCTCCCGAGCTCGGCCCCGCCCGCCCCGCTTCCCCTCCCAGCTTGGCCCCGCCCGCCCCGCTTCCCATCCCAGCTTGGCCCCGCCCGCCCAGTTTCTCCTCCCGAGCTCGGCCCCGCCCGCCCCGCTTCCCCTCCCAGCTTGGCCCCGCCCGCCCAGTTTCCCCTCCCGAGCTCGGCCCCGCCCGCCCCGCTTCCCCTCCCAGCTTGGCCCCGCCCGCCCAGTTTCTCCTCCCGAGCTCGGCCCCGCCCGCCCCGCTTCCCCTCCCAGCTTGGCCCCGCCCGCCCCGCTTCCCATCCCGAGCGAGGCCCCGCCCGCCCAGTTTCTCCTCCCAGCTTGGCCCCGCCCGCCCAGCTTCCCCTCCCGAACCGGGCCCCGCCCGCCAAGCTTCTCCTAGCGAGCTCGGCCCCCCCCACACAGCTTCCCCTCCCAGCCTGGCCCCGCCCGCCCAGTTTCTCCTCCCGAGTCCGGCCCCACCCGCCCCGCTTCTCCTCCCGAGTCCGGCCCCGCCCGCCCAGTTTCTCCTCCCGAGTCCGGCCCCGCCCGCCCAGTTTCTCCTCCCGAGTCCGGCCCCGGCCGCCCAGTTTCTCATCCCAGCTTGGCCCCGCCCGCCCAGCTTCCCCTCCCGAGCGAGGCCCCGCCCGCCCAGTTTCTCCTCCCGAGCGAGGCCCCGCCCGCCCCGCTTCCCCTCCCAGCCAGGCCCCGCCCGCCCAGCTTCCCCTCCCGAACCCGGCCCCGCCCGCCCAGCTTCTCCTCCCAGCTTAGCCCCGCCCGCCCAGCTTCTCCTCCCAGCACGGCCCCGCCCGCCCAGTTTCTCCTCCCAGCCTGGCCCCGCCCGCCCAGTTTCTCCTCCCGAGTCCGGCCCCGCCCGCCCCGCTTCTCCTCCCGAGTCCGGCCCCGCCCGCCCAGCTTCCCCTCCCAGCTTGGCCCCGCCCGCCCAGCTTCCCCTCCCGAGTCCGGCCCCGCCCGCCCAGCTTCCCCTCCCGAGCGAGGCCCCGCCCGCCCAGTTTCTCCTCCCGAGCGAGGCCCCGCCCGCCCAGCTTCCCCTCCCGAACCCGGCCCCGCCCGCCCAGCTTCTCCTCCCAGCTAAGCCCCGCCCGCCCAGTTTCTCCTCCCAGCACGGCCCCGCCCGCCCAGTTTCTCCTCCCAGCACGGCCCCGCCCACCCAGCTTCCCCTCCCAGCCTGGCCCCGCCCGCCCAGTTTCTCCTCCCGAGTGCGGCCCCGCCCGCCCCGCTTCTCCTCCCGAGCGAGGCCCCGCCCGCCCAGCTTCCCCTCCCAGCTTTGCCCCGCCCGCCCAGCTTCCCCTCCCGAACCCGGCCCCGCCCGCCCAGCTTCTGCTAGCGAGCTCGGCCCCGCCCGCCCAGCTTCCCCTCCCAGCTTGGCCCCGCCCGCCCAGTTTCTCCTCCCAGCCAGGCCCCGCCCGCCCAGTTTCTCCTCCCGAGTCCGGCCCCGCCCGCCCCGCTTCCCCTCCCAGCCAGGCCCCGCCCGCCCAGTTTCTCCTCCCGAGTCCGGCCCCGCCCGCCCCGCTTCCCCTCCCAGCTAGGCCCCGCCCGCCCAGCTTCCCCTCCCGAACCCGGCCCCGCCCGCCCAGCTTCTCCTCCCAGCTTAGCCCCGCCCGCCCAGTTTCTCCTCCCAGCACGGCCCCCCCACACAGCTTCCCCTCCCAGCCTGGCCCCGCCCGCCCAGTTTCTCCTCCCGAGTCCGGCCCCGCCCGCCCCGCTTCTCCTCCCGAGTCCGGCCCCGCCCGCCCAGTTTCTCCTCCCGAGTCCGGCCCCGGCCGCCCAGTTTCTCATCCCAGCTTGGCCTCGCCCGCCCAGCTTCCCCTCCCGAGCGAGGCCCCGCCCGCCCAGTTTCTCCTCCCGAGCGAGGCCCCGCCCGTCCCGCTTCCCCTCCCAGCCAGGCCCCGCCCGCCCAGCTTCCCCTCCCGAACCCGGCCCCGCCCGCCCAGCTTCTCCTCCCAGCTTAGCCCCGCCCGCCCAGCTTCTCCTCCCAGCACGGCCCCGCCCGCCCAGTTTCTCCTCCCAGCCTGGCCCCGCCCGCCCAGTTTCTCCTCCCGAGTCCGGCCCCGCCCGCCCCGCTTCTCCTCCCGAGTCCGGCCCCGCCCGCCCAGCTTCCCCTCCCAGCTTGGCCCCGCCCGCCCAGCTTCCCCTCCCGAGTCCGGCCCCGCCCGCCCAGTTTCTCCTCCCGAGCGAGGCCCCGCCCGCCCAGCTTCCCCTCCCGAGCGAGGCCCCGCCCGCCCAGTTTCTCCTCCCGAGCGAGGCCCCGCCCGCCCAGCTTCCCCTCCCGAACCCGGCCCCGCCCGCCCAGCTTCTCCTCCCAGGTAAGCCCCGCCCGCCCAGTTTCTCCTCCAAGCACGGCCCCGCCCGCCCAGTTTCTCCTCCCAGCACGGCCCCGCCCACCCAGCTTCCCCTCCCAGCCTGGCCCCGCCCGCCCAGTTTCTCCTCCCGAGTGCGGCCCCGCCCGCCCCGCTTCTCCTCCCGAGCGAGGCCCCGCCCGCCCAGCTTCCCCTCCCAGCTTGGCGCCGCCCGCCCAGCTTCCCCTCCCGAACCCGGCCCCGCCCGCCCAGCTTCCCCTCCCGAACCCGGCCCCGCCCGCCCAGCTTCCCCTCCCAGCTTGGCCCCGCCCGCCCAGTTTCTCCTCCCAGCCAGGCCCCGCCCGCCCAGTTTCTCCTCCCGAGTCCGGCCCCGCCCGCCCCGCTTCCCCTCCCAGCCAGGCCCCGCCCGCCCAGCTTCCCCTCCCGAACCCGGCCCCGCCCGCCCAGCTTCTCCTCCCAGCTTAGCCCCGCCCGCCCAGTTTCTCCTCCCAGCATGGCCCCGCCCACCCAGCTTCCCCTCCCAGCCTGGCCCCGCCCGCCCAGTTTCTCCTCCCGAGTGCGGCCCCGCCCGCCCCGCTTCTCCTCCCGAGTCCGGCCCCGCCCGCCCAGCTTCCCCTCCCAGCTTGGCCCCGCCCGCCCAGCTTCCCCTCCCAGCCAGGCCCCGCCCGCCCAGTTTCTCCTCCCGAGCCCGGCCCCGCCCGCTCCGCTTCCCCTCCCAGCCAGGCCCCGCCCGCCCAGTTTCTCCTCCCGAGTCCGGCCCGCCCGCCCAGTTTCTCCTCCCGAGCCCGGCCCCGCCCGCCCCGCTTCCCCTCCCAGCTTGGCCCCGCCCGCCCAGTTTCTCCTCCCGAGCGAGGCCCCGCCCGCCCAGCTTCCCCTCCCGAATCCGGCCCCGCCCGCCCATGTTCCCCTCCCAGCCAGGCCCCGCCCGCCCAGTTTCTCCACCCAGCTTGGCCCCGCCCGCCCAGCTTCCCCTCCCGATCCCGGCCCCGCCCGCCCATGTTCCCCTCCCGATCCCGGCCCCGCCCGCCCATGTTCCCCTCCCAGCTTGGCCCCGCCCGCCCAGTTTCTCCTCCCGAACCCGGCCCCGCCCGCCCAGCTTCCCCTCCAAGCCAGGCCCCGCCCGCCCCGCTTCCCCTCCCGAGTCCGGCCCCGCCCGCCCAGTTTCTCCTCCCGAGCTTGGCCCCGCCCGCCCAGCTTCCCCTCCCGATCCCGACCCCGCCCGCCCATGTTCCCCTCCCAGCCTGGCCCCGCCCGCCCAGCTTCCCATCCCGAGCGAGGCCCCGCCCGCCCAGCTTCCCCTCCCAGCTTGGCCCCGCCCGCCCAGCTTCCCCTCCCTTACCCGGCCCCGCCCGCCAAGCTTCTCCTAGCGAGCTCGGCCCCGCCCGCCCAGTTTCTCCTCCCGAGTCCGGCCCCGCCCGCCCCGCTTCCCCTCCCAGCTAGGCCCCGCCCGCCCAGCTTCCCCTCCCGAACCCGGCCCCGCCCGCCCAGCTTCTCCTCCCAGCTTAGCCCCGCCCGCCCAGTTTCTCCTCCCAGCACGGCCCCGCCCGCCCAGTTTCTCCTCCCGAGTCCGGCCCCACCCGCCCCGCTTCTCCTCCCGAGTCCGGCCCCGCCCGCCCAGTTTCTCCTCCCGAGTCCGGCCCCGCCCGCCCAGTTTCTCCTCCCGAGTCCGGCCCCGGCCGCCCAGTTTCTCATCCCAGCTTGGCCCCGCCCGCCCAGCTTCCCCTCCCGAGCGAGGCCCCGCCCGCCCAGTTTCTCCTCCCGAGCGAGGCCCCGCCTGCCCCGCTTCCCCTCCCAGCCAGGCCCCGCCCGCCCAGCTTCCCCTCCCGAACCCGGCCCCGCCCGCCCAGCTTCTCCTCCCAGCTTAGCCCCGCCCGCCCAGCTTCTCCTCCCAGCACGGCCCCGCCCGCCCAGTTTCTCCTCCCAGCCTGGCCCCGCCCGCCCAGTTTCTCCTCCCGAGTCCGGCCCCGCCCGCCCAGTTTCTCCTCCCGAGTCCGGCCCCGCCCGCCCAGCTTCCCCTCCCAGCTTGGCCCCGCCCGCCCAGCTTCCCCTCCCGAGTCCGGCCCCGCCCGCCCAGTTTCTCCTCCCGAGCGAGGCCCCGCCCGCCCAGCTTCCCCTCCCGAGCGAGGCCCCGCCCGCCCAGTTTCTCCTCCCGAGCGAGGCCCCGCCCGCCCCGCTTCTCCTCCCAGCTAAGCCCCGCCCGCCCAGTTTCTCCTCCCAGCACGGCCCCGCCCGCCCAGTTTCTCCTCCCAGCACGGCCCCGCCCACCCAGCTTCCCCTCCCAGCCTGGCCCCGCCCGCCCAGTTTCTCCTCCCGAGTGCGGCCCCGCCCGCCCCGCTTCTCCTCCCGAGCGAGGCCCCGCCCGCCCAGCTTCCCCTCCCAGCTTGGCCCCGCCCGCCCAGCTTCCCCTCCCGAACCCGGCCCCGCCCGCCCAGCTTCTGCTAGCGAGCTCGGCCCCGCCCGCCCAGCTTCCCCTCCCAGCTTGGCCCCGCCCGCCCAGTTTCTCCTCCCAGCCAGGCCCCGCCCGCCCAGTTTCTCCTCCCGAGTCCGGCCCCGCCCGCCCAGCTTCCCCTCCCGACTCCGGCCCCGCCCGCCCAGTTTCTCCTCCCGAGCGAGGCCCCGCCCGGCCAGTTTCTCCTCCCAGCTTGGCCCCGCCCGCCCCGCTTCCCCTCCCAGCCAGGCCCCGCCCGCCCAGTTTCTCCTCCCAAGTCCGGCCCCGCCCGCCCAGTTTCTCCTCCCAAGTCCGGCCCCGCCCGCCCAGTTTCTCCTCCCAAGTCCGGCCCCGCCCGCCCAGTTTCTCCTCCCAAGTCCGGCCCCGCCCGCCCAGTTTCTCCTCCCGAGTCCGGCCCCGCCCGCCCAGTTTCTCCTCCCAAGTCCGGCCCCGCCCGCCCAGTTTCTCCTCCCAAGTCCGGCCCCGCCCGCCCAGTTTCTCCTCCCGAGCCCGGCCCCGCCCGCCCCGCCCCGCTTCCCCTCCCAGCTTGGCCCCGCCCGCCCAGTTTCTCCTCCCAAGTCCGGCCCCGCCCGCCCAGTTTCTCCTCCCGAGCCCGGCCCCGCCCGCCCCGCCCAGCTTCCCCTCCCAGCTTGGCCCCGCCCGCCCAGTTTCTCCTCCCGAGCGAGGCCCCGCCCGCCCAGTTTCTCCTCCCGAGCGAGGCCCCGCCCGCCCAGCTTCCCCTCCCGAATCCGGCCCCGCCCGCCCATGTTCCCCTCCCAGCCAGGCCCCGCCCGCCCAGTTTCTCCACTCAGCTTGGCTCCGCCCGCCCAGCTTCCCCTCCCGATCCCGGCCCCGCCCGCCCATGTCCCCTCCCAGCCAGGCCCCGCCCGCCCAGTTTCTCCTCCCAGCTTGGCCCCGCCCGCCCAGCTTCCCCTCCCGATCCCGGCCCCGCCCGCCCATGTTCCCCTCCCAGCTTGGCCCCGCCCGCCCAGTTTCTCATCCCGAACCCGGCCCCGACCGCCCACCTTCTCCTCCCAGCTTAGCCCCGCCCGCCCAGTTTCTCCTCCCAGCACGGCCCCGGCCGCCCAGTTTCTCCTCCCAGCTTGGCCCCGCCCGCCCAGTTTCTCCTCCCGAGCTCGGCCCCGCCCGCCCCGCTTCCCCTCCCAGCTTGGCCCCGCCCGCCCCGCTTCCCATCCCAGCTTGGCCCCGCCCGCCCAGTTTCTCCTCCCGAGCTCGGCCCCGCCCGCCCCGCTTCCCCTCCCAGCTTGGCCCCGCCCGCCCAGTTTCCCCTCCCGAGCTCGGCCCCGCCCGCCCCGCTTCCCCTCCCAGCTTGGCCCCGCCCGCCCAGTTTCTCCTCCCGAGCTCGGCCCCGCCCGCCCCGCTTCCCCTCCCAGCTTGGCCCCGCCCGCCCCGCTTCCCATCCCGAGCGAGGCCCCGCCCGCCCAGTTTCTCCTCCCAGCTTGGCCCCGCCCGCCCAGCTTCCCCTCCCGAACCGGGCCCCGCCCGCCAAGCTTCTCCTAGCGAGCTCGGCCCCCCCCCACACAGCTTCCCCTCCCAGCCTGGCCCCGCCCGCCCAGTTTCTCCTCCCGAGTCCGGCCCCACCCGCCCCGCTTCTCCTCCCGAGTCCGGCCCCGCCCGCCCAGTTTCTCCTCCCGAGTCCGGCCCCGCCCGCCCAGTTTCTCCTCCCGAGTCCGGCCCCGGCCGCCCAGTTTCTCATCCCAGCTTGGCCCCGCCCGCCCAGCTTCCCCTCCCGAGCGAGGCCCCGCCCGCCCAGTTTCTCCTCCCGAGCGAGGCCCCGCCCGCCCCGCTTCCCCTCCCAGCCAGGCCCCGCCCGCCCAGCTTCCCCTCCCGAACCCGGCCCCGCCCGCCCAGCTTCTCCTCCCAGCTTAGCCCCGCCCGCCCAGCTTCTCCTCCCAGCACGGCCCCGCCCGCCCAGTTTCTCCTCCCAGCCTGGCCCCGCCCGCCCAGTTTCTCCTCCCGAGTCCGGCCCCGCCCGCCCCGCTTCTCCTCCCGAGTCCGGCCCCGCCCGCCCAGCTTCCCCTCCCAGCTTGGCCCCGCCCGCCCAGCTTCCCCTCCCGAGTCCGGCCCCGCCCGCCCAGCTTCCCCTCCCGAGCGAGGCCCCGCCCGCCCAGTTTCTCCTCCCGAGCGAGGCCCCGCCCGCCCAGCTTCCCCTCCCGAACCCGGCCCCGCCCGCCCAGCTTCTCCTCCCAGCTAAGCCCCGCCCGCCCAGTTTCTCCTCCCAGCACGGCCCCGCCCGCCCAGTTTCTCCTCCCAGCACGGCCCCGCCCACCCAGCTTCCCCTCCCAGCCTGGCCCCGCCCGCCCAGTTTCTCCTCCCGAGTGCGGCCCCGCCCGCCCCGCTTCTCCTCCCGAGCGAGGCCCCGCCCGCCCAGCTTCCCCTCCCAGCTTTGCCCCGCCCGCCCAGCTTCCCCTCCCGAACCCGGCCCCGCCCGCCCAGCTTCTGCTAGCGAGCTCGGCCCCGCCCGCCCAGCTTCCCCTCCCAGCTTGGCCCCGCCCGCCCAGTTTCTCCTCCCAGCCAGGCCCCGCCCGCCCAGTTTCTCCTCCCGAGTCCGGCCCCGCCCGCCCCGCTTCCCCTCCCAGCCAGGCCCCGCCCGCCCAGCTTCCCCTCCCGAACCCGGCCCCGCCCGCCCAGCTTCTCCTCCCAGCTTAGCCCCGCCCGCCCAGTTTCTCCTCCCGAGTCCGGCCCCGCCCGCCCAGTTTCTCCTCCCGAACCCGGCCCCGCCCGCCCAGCTTCTGCAAGCGAACTCGGCCCCGCCCGCCCAGCTTCCCCTCCCGACTCCGGCCCCGCCCGCCCAGTTTCTCCTCCCGAGCGAGGCCCCGCCCGGCCAGTTTCTCCTCCCAGCTTGGCCCCGCCCGCCCCGCTTCCCCTCCCAGCCAGGCCCCGCCCGCCCAGTTTCTCCTCCCAAGTCCGGCCCCGCCCGCCCAGTTTCTCCTCCCAAGTCCGGCCCCGCCCGCCCAGTTTCTCCTCCCGAGCCCGGCCCCGCCCGCCCCGCCCCGCTTCCCCTCCCAGCTTGGCCCCGCCCGCCCAGTTTCTCCTCCCGAGTCCGGCCCCGCCCGCCCAGTTTCTCCTCCCAAGTCCGGCCCCGCCCGCCCAGTTTCTCCTCCCAAGTCCGGCCCCGCCCGCCCAGTTTCTCCTCCCGAGCCCGGCCCCGCCCGCCCCGCCCCGCTTCCCCTCCCAGCTTGGCCCCGCCCGCCCAGTTTCTCCTCCCAAGTCCGGCCCCGCCCGCCCAGTTTCTCCTCCCGAGCCCGGCCCCGCCCGCCCCGCCCAGCTTCCCCTCCCAGCTTGGCCCCGCCCGCCCAGTTTCTCCTCCCGAGCGAGGCCCCGCCCGCCCAGTTTCTCCTCCCGAGCGAGGCCCCGCCCGCCCAGCTTCCCCTCCCGAATCCGGCCCCGCCCGCCCATGTTCCCCTCCCAGCCAGGCCCCACCCGCCCAGTTTCTCCACTCAGCTTGGCCCCGCCCGCCCAGCTTCCCCTCCCGATCCCGGCCCCGCCCGCCCATGTCCCCTCCCAGCCAGGCCCCGCCCGCCCAGTTTCTCCTCCCAGCTTGGCCCCGCCCGCCCAGCTTCCCCTCCCGATCCCGGCCCCGCCCGCCCATGTTCCCCTCCCAGCTTGGCCCCGCCCGCCCAGTTTCTCCTCCCGAACCCGGCCCCGCCCGCCCACCTTCTCCTCCCAGCTTAGCCCCGCCCGCCCAGTTTCTCCTCCCAGCACGGCCCCGGCCGCCCAGTTTCTCCTCCCAGCTTGGCCCCGCCCGCCCAGTTTCTCCTCCCGAGCTCGGCCCCGCCCGCCCCGCTTCCCCTCCCAGCTTGGCCCCGCCCGCCCCGCTTCCCATCCCAGCTTGGCCCCGCCCGCCCAGTTTCTCCTCCCGAGCTCGGCCCCGCCCGCCCCGCTTCCCCTCCCAGCTTGGCCCCGCCCGCCCAGTTTCTCCTCCCGAGCTCGGCCCCGCCCGCCCCGCTTCCCCTCCCAGCTTGGCCCCGCCCGCCCAGTTTCTCCTCCCGAGCTCGGCCCCGCCCGCCCCGCTTCCCCTCCCAGCTTGGCCCCGCCCGCCCCGCTTCCCATCCCGAGCGAGGCCCCGCCCGCCCAGTTTCTCCTCCCAGCTTGGCCCCGCCCGCCCAGCTTCCCCTCCCGAACCGGGCCCCGCCCGCCAAGCTTCTCCTAGCGAGCTCGGCCCCCCCCACACAGCTTCCCCTCCCAGCCTGGCCCCGCCCGCCCAGTTTCTCCTCCCGAGTCCGGCCCCACCCGCCCCGCTTCTCCTCCCGAGTCCGGCCCCGCCCGCCCAGTTTCTCCTCCCGAGTCCGGCCCCGCCCGCCCAGTTTCTCCTCCCGAGTCCGGCCCCGGCCGCCCAGTTTCTCATCCCAGCTTGGCCCCGCCCGCCCAGCTTCCCCTCCCGAGCGAGGCCCCGCCCGCCCAGTTTCTCCTCCCGAGCGAGGCCCCGCCCGCCCCGCTTCCCCTCCCAGCCAGGCCCCGCCCGCCCAGCTTCCCCTCCCGAACCCGGCCCCGCCCGCCCAGCTTCTCCTCCCAGCTTAGCCCCGCCCGCCCAGCTTCTCCTCCCAGCACGGCCCCGCCCGCCCAGTTTCTCCTCCCAGCCTGGCCCCGCCCGCCCAGTTTCTCCTCCCGAGTCCGGCCCCGCCCGCCCCGCTTCTCCTCCCGAGTCCGGCCCCGCCCGCCCAGCTTCCCCTCCCAGCTTGGCCCCGCCCGCCCAGCTTCCCCTCCCGAGTCCGGCCCCGCCCGCCCAGCTTCCCCTCCCGAGCGAGGCCCCGCCCGCCCAGTTTCTCCTCCCGAGCGAGGCCCCGCCCGCCCAGCTTCCCCTCCCGAACCCGGCCCCGCCCGCCCAGCTTCTCCTCCCAGCTAAGCCCCGCCCGCCCAGTTTCTCCTCCCAGCACGGCCCCGCCCGCCCAGTTTCTCCTCCCAGCACGGCCCCGCCCACCCAGCTTCCCCTCCCAGCCTGGCCCCGCCCGCCCAGTTTCTCCTCCCGAGTGCGGCCCCGCCCGCCCCGCTTCTCCTCCCGAGCGAGGCCCCGCCCGCCCAGCTTCCCCTCCCAGCTTGGCCCCGCCCGCCCAGCTTCCCCTCCCGAACCCGGCCCCGCCCGCCCAGCTTCTGCTAGCGAGCTCGGCCCCGCCCGCCCAGCTTCCCCTCCCAGCTTGGCCCCGCCCGCCCAGTTTCTCCTCCCAGCCAGGCCCCGCCCGCCCAGTTTCTCCTCCCGAGTCCGGCCCCGCCCGCCCCGCTTCCCCTCCCAGCCAGGCCCCGCCCGCCCAGCTTCCCCTCCCGAACCCGGCCCCGCCCGCCCAGCTTCTCCTCCCAGCTTAGCCCCGCCCGCCCAGTTTCTCCTCCCAGCACGGCCCCGCCCGCCCAGTTTCTCCTCCCGAACCCGGCCCCGCCCGCCCAGCTTCTGCAAGCGAACTCGGCCCCGCCCGCCCAGCTTCCCCTCCCGACTCCGGCCCCGCCCGCCCAGTTTCTCCTCCCGAGCGAGGCCCCGCCCGGCCAGTTTCTCCTCCCAGCTTGGCCCCGCCCGCCCCGCTTCCCCTCCCAGCCAGGCCCCGCCCGCCCAGTTTCTCCTCCCAAGTCCGGCCCCGCCCGCCCAGTTTCTCCTCCCAAGTCCGGCCCCGCCCGCCCAGTTTCTCCTCCCGAGCCCGGCCCCGCCCGCCCCGCCCCGCTTCCCCTCCCAGCTTGGCCCCGCCCGCCCAGTTTCTCCTCCCGAGTCCGGCCCCGCCCGCCCAGTTTCTCCTCCCAAGTCCGGCCCCGCCCGCCCAGTTTCTCCTCCCAAGTCCGGCCCCGCCCGCCCAGTTTCTCCTCCCGAGCCCGGCCCCGCCCGCCCCGCCCCGCTTCCCCTCCCAGCTTGGCCCCGCCCGCCCAGTTTCTCCTCCCAAGTCCGGCCCCGCCCGCCCAGTTTCTCCTCCCGAGCCCGGCCCCGCCCGCCCCGCCCAGCTTCCCCTCCCAGCTTGGCCCCGCCCGCCCAGTTTCTCCTCCCGAGCGAGGCCCCGCCCGCCCAGTTTCTCCTCCCGAGCGAGGCCCCGCCCGCCCAGCTTCCCCTCCCGAATCCGGCCCCGCCCGCCCATGTTCCCCTCCCAGCCAGGCCCCGCCCGCCCAGTTTCTCCACCCAGCTTGGCCCCGCCCGCCCAGCTTCCCCTCCCGATCCCGGCCCCGCCCGCCCATGTCCCCTCCCAGCCAGGCCCCGCCCGCCCAGTTTCTCCTCCCAGCTTGGCCCCGCCCGCCCAGCTTCCCCTCCCGATCCCGGCCCCGCCCGCCCATGTTCCCCTCCCAGCTTGGCCCCGCCCGCCCAGTTTCTCCTCCCGAACCCGGCCCCGCCCGCCCAGCTTCTCCTCCCAGCTTAGCCCCGCCCGCCCAGTTTCTCCTCCCAGCACGGCCCCGGCCGCCCAGTTTCTCCTCCCAGCCAGGCCCCGACCGCCCAGCTTCCCCTCCCGAACCCGGCCCCGCCCGCCCAGCTTCTGCTAGCGAGCTCGGCCCCGCCCGCCCAGCTTCCCCTCCCAGCTTGGCCCCGCCCGCCCAGTTTCTCCTCCCGAGCTCGGCCCCGCCCGCCCCGCTTCCCCTCCCAGCTTGGCCCCGCCCGCCCCGCTTCCCATCCCGAGCGAGGCCCCGCCCGCCCAGTTTCTCCTCCCAGCTTGGCCCCGCCCGCCCAGCTTCCCCTCCCGAACCGGGCCCCGCCCGCCAAGCTTCTCCTAGCGAGCTCGGCCCCGCCCGCCCCGCTTCCCCTCCCAGCTTGGCCCCGCCCGCCCAGTTTCTCCTCCCAGCCAGGCCCCGCCCGCCCAGTTTCTCCTCCCGAGTCCGGCCCCGCCCGCCCCGCTTCCCCTCCCAGCCAGGCCCCGCCCGCCCAGTTTCTCCTCCCAGCTTGGCCCCGCCCGCCCAGCTTCCCCTCCCGATCCCGGCCCCGCCCGCCCATGTTCCCCTCCCAGCCTGGCCCCGCCCGCCCAGCTTCCCATCCCGAGCGAGGCCCCGCCCGCCCAGTTTCTCCTCCCAGCTTGGCCCCGCCCGCCCAGCTTCCCCTCCCGTACCCGGCCCCGCCCGCCAAGCTTCTCCTAGCGAGCTCGGCCCCGCCCGCCCCGCTTCCCCTCCAAGCCAGGCCCCGCCCGCCCAGTTTCTCCTCCCGAGTCCGGCCCCGCCCGCCCCGCTTCCTCTCCCAGCCTGGCCCCGCCCGCCCAGTTTCTCCTCCCGAGTCCGGCCCCGCCCGCCCCGCTTTTCCTCCCGAGTCCGGCCCCGCCCGCCCAGTTTCTCCTCCCGAGTCCGGCCCCGGCCGCCCAGTTTCTCCTCCCGAGCGAGGCCCCGCCCGCCCAGTTTCTCCTCCCAGCTTGGCCCCGCCCGCCCAGCTTCCCCTCCCGAACCCGGCCCCGCCCGCCAAGCTTCTCCTAGCGAGCTCGGCCCCGCCCGCCCCGCTTCCCCTCCCAGCCAGGCCCCGCCCGCCCAGTTTCTCCTCCCGAGTCCGGCCCCGCCCGCCCCGCTTCCCCTCCCAGCTAGGCCCCGCCCGCCCAGCTTCCCCTCCCGAACCCGGCCCCGCCCGCCCAGCTTCTCCTCCCAGCTTAGCCCCGCCCGCCCAGTTTCTCCTCCGAGCACGGCCCCCCCACACAGCTTCCCCTCCCAGCCTGGCCCCGCCCGCCCAGTTTCTCCTCCCGAGTCCGGCCCCACCCGCCCCGCTTCTCCTCCCGAGTCCGGCCCCGCCCGCCCAGTTTCTCCTCCCGAGTCCGGCCCCGGCCGCCCAGTTTCTCATCCCAGCTTGGCCCCGCCCGCCCAGCTTCCCCTCCCGAGCGAGGCCCCGCCCGCCCAGTTTCTCCTCCCGAGCGAGGCCCCGCCCGCCCAGTTTCTCCTCCCGAGTCCGGCCCCGCCCGCCCAGCTTCCCCTCCCGAACCCGGCCCCGCCCGCCCAGCTTCTCCTCCCAGCACGGCCCCGCCCGCCCAGTTTCTCCTCCCAGCCTGGCCCCGCCCGCCCAGTTTCTCCTCCCGAGTCCGGCCCCGCTCGCCCCGCTTCTCCTCCCGAGTCCGGCCCCGCCCGCCCAGCTTCCCCTCCCGAGTCCGGCCCCGCCCGCCCAGTTTCTCCTCCCGAGTCCGGCCCCGGCCGCCCAGTTTCTCCTCCCGAGCGAGGCCCCGCCCGCCCAGTTTCTCCTCCCAGCTTGGCCCCGCCCGCCCAGCTTCCCCTCCCGAACCCGGCCCCGCCCGCCAAGCTTCTCCTAGCGAGCTCGGCCCCGCCCGCCCCGCTTCCCCTCCCAGCCAGGCCCCGCCCGCCCAGTTTCTCCTCCCGAGTCCGGCCCCGCCCGCCCCGCTTCCCCTCCCAGCTAGGCCCCGCCCGCCCAGCTTCCCCTCCCGAACCCGGCCCCGCCCGCCCAGCTTCTCCTCCCAGCTTAGCCCCGCCCGCCCAGTTTCTCCTCCGAGCACGGCCCCCCCACACAGCTTCCCCTCCCAGCCTGGCCCCGCCCGCCCAGTTTCTCCTCCCGAGTCCGGCCCCACCCGCCCCGCTTCTCCTCCCGAGTCCGGCCCCGCCCGCCCAGTTTCTCCTCCCGAGTCCGGCCCCGGCCGCCCAGTTTCTCATCCCAGCTTGGCCCCGCCCGCCCAGCTTCCCCTCCCGAGCGAGGCCCCGCCCGCCCAGTTTCTCCTCCCGAGCGAGGCCCCGCCCGCCCAGTTTCTCCTCCCGAGTCCGGCCCCGCCCGCCCAGCTTCCCCTCCCGAACCCGGCCCCGCCCGCCCAGCTTCTCCTCCCAGCACGGCCCCGCCCGCCCAGTTTCTCCTCCCAGCCTGGCCCCGCCCGCCCAGTTTCTCCTCCCGAGTCCGGCCCCGCTCGCCCCGCTTCTCCTCCCGAGTCCGGCCCCGCCCGCCCAGCTTCCCCTCCCAGCTTGGCCCCGCCCGCCCAGCTTCCCCTCCCGAGTCCGGCCCCGCCCGCCCAGTTTCTCCTCCCGAGCGAGGCCCCGCCCGCCCAGCTTCCCCTCCCGAGCGAGGCCCCGCCCGCCCAGCTTCCCCTCCCGATCCCGGCCCCGCCCGCCCATGTTCCCCTCCCAGCTTGGCCCCGCCCGCCCAGTTTCTCCTCCCGAACCCGGCCCCGCCCGCCCAGCTTCCCCTCCAAGCCAGGCCCCGCCCGCCCAGTTTCTCCTCCCGAGCTTGGCCCCGCCCGCCCAGCTTCCCATCCCGAGCGAGGCCCCGCCCGCCCAGTTTCTCCTCCCAGCTTGGCCCCGCCCGTCCAGCTTCCCCTCTCGAACCCGGCCCCGCCCGCCCAGCTTCCCCTCCCAGCTTGGCCCCGCCCGCCCAGTTTCTCCTCCCAGCCAGGCCCCGCCCGCCCAGTTTCTCCTCCCGAGTCCGGCCCCGCCCGCCCCGCTTCTCCTCCCGAGTCCGGCCCCGCCCGCCCAGCTTCCCCTCCCAGCTTGGCCCCGCCCGCCCAGCTTCCCCTCCCGAGTCCGGCCCCGCCCGCCCAGTTTCTCCTCCCGAGCGAGGCCCCGCCCGCCCAGCTTCCCCTCCCGAGCGAGGCCCCGCCCGCCCAGTTTCTCCTCCCGAGCGAGGCCCCGCCCGCCCAGCTTCCCCTCCCGAACCCGGCCCCGCCCGCCCAGCTTCTCCTCCCAGCTAAGCCCCGCCCGCCCAGTTTCTCCTCCCAGCACGGCCCCGCCCGCCCAGTTTCTCCTCCCAGCACGGCCCCGCCCACCCAGCTTCCCCTCCCAGCCTGGCCCCGCCCGCCCAGTTTCTCCTCCCGAGTGCGGCCCCGCCCGCCCCGCTTCTCCTCCCGAGCGAGGCCCCGCCCGCCCAGCTTCCCCTCCCAGCTTGGCCCCGCCCGCCCAGCTTCCCCTCCCGAACCCGGCCCCGCCCGCCCAGCTTCTGCTAGCGAGCTCGGCCCCGCCCGCCCAGCTTCCCCTCCCAGCTTGGCCCCGCCCGCCCAGTTTCTCCTCCCAGCCAGGCCCCGCCCGCCCAGCTTCTGCAAGCGAACTCGGCCCCGCCCGCCCAGCTTCCCCTCCCGACTCCGGCCCCGCCCGCCCAGTTTCTCCTCCCGAGCGAGGCCCCGCCCGGCCAGTTTCTCCTCCCAGCTTGGCCCCGCCCGCCCCGCTTCCCCTCCAAGCCAGGCCCCGCCCGCCCAGTTTCTCCTCCCAAGTCCGGCCCCGCCCGCCCAGTTTCTCCTCCCAAGTCCGGCCCCGCCCGCCCAGTTTCTCCTCCCGAGCCCGGCCCCGCCCGCCCCGCCCCGCTTCCCCTCCCAGCTTGGCCCCGCCCGCCCAGTTTCTCCTCCCGAGTCCGGCCCCGCCCGCCCAGTTTCTCCTCCCAAGTCCGGCCCCGCCCGCCCAGTTTCTCCTCCCAAGTCCGGCCCCGCCCGCCCAGTTTCTCCTCCCGAGCCCGTCCCCGCCCGCCCCGCCCCGCTTCCCCTCCCAGCTTGGCCCCGCCCGCCCAGTTTCTCCTCCCAAGTCCGGCCCCGCCCGCCCAGTTTCTCCTCCCGAGCCCGGCCCCGCCCGCCCCGCCCAGCTTCCCCTCCCAGCTTGGCCCCGCCCGCCCAGTTTCTCCTCCCGAGCGAGGCCCCGCCCGCCCAGCTTCCCCTCCCGAATCCGGCCCCGCCCGCCCATGTTCCCCTCCCAGCCAGGCCCCGCCCGCCCAGTTTCTCCACCCAGCTTGGCCCCGCCCGCCCAGCTTCCCCTCCCGATCCCGGCCCCGCCCGCCCATGTCCCCTCCCAGCCAGGCCCCGCCCGCCCAGTTTCTCCTCCCAGCTTGGCCCCGCCCGCCCAGCTTCCCCTCCCGATCCCGGCCCCGCCCGCCCAGTTTCTCCACCCAGCTTGGCCCCGCCCGCCCAGCTTCCCCTCCCGAACCCGGCCCCGCCCGCCCACCTTCTCCTCCCAGCTTAGCCCCGCCCGCCCAGTTTCTCCTCCCAGCACGGCCCCGGCCGCCCAGTTTCTCCTCCCAGCTTGGCCCCGCCCGCCCAGTTTCTCCTCCCGAGCTCGGCCCCGCCCGCCCCGCTTCCCCTCCCAGCTTGGCCCCGCCCGCCCCGCTTCCCATCCCAGCTTGGCCCCGCCCGCCCAGTTTCTCCTCCCGAGCTCGGCCCCGCCCGCCCCGCTTCCCCTCCCAGCTTGGCCCCGCCCGCCCAGTTTCTCCTCCCGAGCTCGGCCCCGCCCGCCCCGCTTCCCCTCCCAGCTTGGCCCCGCCCGCCCAGTTTCTCCTCCCGAGCTCGGCCCCGCCCGCCCCGCTTCCCCTCCCAGCTTGGCCCCGCCCGCCCCGCTTCCCATCCCGAGCGAGGCCCCGCCCGCCCAGTTTCTCCTCCCAGCTTGGCCCCGCCCGCCCAGCTTCCCCTCCCGAACCGGGCCCCGCCCGCCAAGCTTCTCCTAGCGAGCTCGGCCCCCCCCACACAGCTTCCCCTCCCAGCCTGGCCCCGCCCGCCCAGTTTCTCCTCCCGAGTCCGGCCCCACCCGCCCCGCTTCTCCTCCCGAGTCCGGCCCCGCCCGCCCAGTTTCTCCTCCCGAGTCCGGCCCCGCCCGCCCAGTTTCTCCTCCCGAGTCCGGCCCCGGCCGCCCAGTTTCTCATCCCAGCTTGGCCCCGCCCGCCCAGCTTCCCCTCCCAAGCGAGGCCCCGCCTGCCCAGTTTCTCCTCCCGAGCGAGGCCCCGCCCGCCCCGCTTCCCCTGCCAGCCAGGCCCCGCCCGCCCTGCTTCCCCTCCCGAACCCGGCCCCGCCCGCCCAGCTTCTCCTCCCAGCTTAGCCCCGCCCGCCCAGCTTCTCCTCCCAGCACGGCCCCGCCCGCCCAGTTTCTCCTCCCAGCCTGGCCCCGCCCGCCCAGTTTCTCCTCCCGAGTCCGGCCCCGCCCGCCCCGCTTCTCCTCCCGAGTCCGGCCCCGCCCGCCCAGCTTCCCCTCCCAGCTTGGCCCCGCCCGCCCAGCTTCCCCTCCCGAGTCCGGCCCCGCCCGCCCAGCTTCCCCTCCCGAGCGAGGCCCCGCCCGCCCAGTTTCTCCTCCCGAGCGAGGCCCCGCCCGCCCAGCTTCCCCTCCCGAACCCGGCCCCGCCCGCCCAGCTTCTCCTCCCAGCTAAGCCCCGCCCGCCCAGTTTCTCCTCCCAGTACGGCCCCGCCCGCCCAGTTTCTCCTCCCAGCACGGCCCCGCCCACCCAGCTTCCCCTCCCAGCCTGGCCCCGCCCGCCCAGTTTCTCCTCCCGAGTGCGGCCCCGCCCGCCCCGCTTCTCCTCCCGAGCGAGGCCCCGCCCGCCCAGCTTCCCCTCCCAGCTTGGCCCCGCCCGCCCAGCTTCCCCTCCCGAACCCGGCCCCGCCCGCCCAGCTTCTGCTAGCGAGCTCGGCCCCGCCCGCCCAGCTTCCCCTCCCAGCTTGGCCCCGCCCGCCCAGTTTCTCCTCCCAGCCAGGCCCCGCCCGCCCAGTTTCTCCTCCCGAGTCCGGCCCCGCTCGCCCCGCTTCCCCTCCCAGCCAGGCCCCGCCCGCCCAGCTTCCCCTCCCGAACCCGGCCCCGCCCGCCCAGCTTCTCCTCCCAGCTTAGCCCCGCCCGCCCAGTTTCTCCTCCCGAGTCCGGCCCCGCCCGCCCAGTTTCTCCTCCCGAACCCGGCCCCGCCCGCCCAGCTTCTGCAAGCGAACTCGGCCCCGCCCGCCCAGCTTCCCCTCCCGACTCCGGCCCCGCCCGCCCAGTTTCTCCTCCCGAGCGAGGCCCCGCCCGGCCAGTTTCTCCTCCCAGCTTGGCCCCGCCCGCCCCGCTTCCCCTCCCAGCCAGGCCCCGCCCGCCCAGTTTCTCCTCCCAAGTCCGGCCCCGCCCGCCCAGTTTCTCCTCCCGAGCCCGGCCCCGCCCGCCCCGCCCCGCTTCCCCTCCCAGCTTGGCCCCGCCCGCCCAGTTTCTCCTCCCGAGTCCGGCCCCGCCCGCCCAGTTTCTCCTCCCAAGTCCGACCCCGCCCGCCCAGTTTCTCCTCCCAAGTCCGGCCCCGCCCGCCCAGTTTCTCCTCCCGAGCCCGGCCCCGCCCGCCCCGCCCCGCTTCCCCTCCCAGCTTGGCCCCGCCCGCCCAGTTTCTCCTCCCAAGTCCGGCCCCGCCCGCCCAGTTTCTCCTCCCGAGCCCGGCCCCGCCCGCCCCGCCCAGCTTCCCCTCCCAGCTTGGCCCCGCCCGCCCAGTTTCTCCTCCCGAGCGAGGCCCCGCCCGCCCAGTTTCTCCTCCCGAGCGAGGCCCCGCCCGCCCAGCTTCCCCTCCCGAATCCGGCCCCGCCCGCCCATGTTCCCCTCCCAGCCAGGCCCCGCCCGCCCAGTTTCTCCACTCAGCTTGGCCCCGCCCGCCCAGCTTCCCCTCCCGATCCCGGCCCCGCCCGCCCATGTCCCCTCCCAGCCAGGCCCCGCCCGCCCAGTTTCTCCTCCCAGCTTGGCCCCGCCCGCCCAGCTTCCCCTCCCGATCCCGGCCCCGCCCGCCCATGTTCCCCTCCCAGCTTGGCCCCGCCCGCCCAGTTTCTCCTCCCGAACCCGGCCCCGCCCGCCCACCTTCTCCTCCCAGCTTAGCCCCGCCCGCCCAGTTTCTCCTCCCAGCACGGCCCCGGCCGCCCAGTTTCTCCTCCCAGCTTGGCCCCGCCCGCCCAGTTTCTCCTCCCGAGCTCGGCCCCGCCCGCCCCGCTTCCCCTCCCAGCTTGGCCCCGCCCGCCCCGCTTCCCATCCCAGCTTGGCCCCGCCCGCCCAGTTTCTCCTCCCGAGCTCGGCCCCGCCCGCCCCGCTTCCCCTCCCAGCTTGGCCCCGCCCGCCCAGTTTCTCCTCCCGAGCTCGGCCCCGCCCGCCCCGCTTCCCCTCCCAGCTTGGCCCCGCCCGCCCAGTTCCTCCTCCCGAGCTCGGCCCCGCCCGCCCCGCTTCCCCTCCCAGCTTGGCCCCGCCCGCCCCGCTTCCCATCCCGAGCGAGGCCCCGCCCGCCCAGTTTCTCCTCCCAGCTTGGCCCCGCCCGCCCAGCTTCCCCTCCCGAACCGGGCCCCGCCCGCCAAGCTTCTCCTAGCGAGCTCGGCCCCCCCCACACAGCTTCCCCTCCCAGCCTGGCCCCGCCCGCCCAGTTTCTCCTCCCGAGTCCGGCCCCACCCGCCCCGCTTCTCCTCCCGAGTCCGGCCCCGCCCGCCCAGTTTCTCCTCCCGAGTCCGGCCCCGCCCGCCCAGTTTCTCCTCCCGAGTCCGGCCCCGGCCGCCCAGTTTCTCATCCCAGCTTGGCCCCGCCCGCCCAGCTTCCCCTCCCGAGCGAGGCCCCGCCCGCCCAGTTTCTCCTCCCGAGCGAGGCCCCGCCCGCCCCGCTTCCCCTCCCAGCCAGGCCCCGCCCGCCCAGCTTCCCCTCCCGAACCCGGCCCCGCCCGCCCAGCTTCTCCTCCCAGCTTAGCCCCGCCCGCCCAGCTTCTCCTCCCAGCACGGCCCCGCCCGCCCAGCTTCTCCTCCCAGCACGGCCCCGCCCGCCCAGTTTCTCCTCCCAGCCTGGCCCCGCCCGCCCAGTTTCTCCTCCCGAGTCCGGCCCCGCCCGCCCCGCTTCTCCTCCCGAGTCCGGCCCCGCCCGCCCAGCTTCCCCTCCCAGCTTGGCCCCGCCCGCCCAGCTTCCCCTCCCGAGTCCGGCCCCGCCCGCCCAGCTTCCCCTCCCGAGCGAGGCCCCGCCCGCCCAGTTTCTCCTCCCGAGCGAGGCCCCGCCCGCCCAGCTTCCCCTCCCGAACCCGGCCCCGCCCGCCCAGCTTCTCCTCCCAGCTAAGCCCCGCCCGCCCAGTTTCTCCTCCCAGCACGGCCCCGCCCGCCCAGTTTCTCCTCCCAGCACGGCCCCGCCCACCCAGCTTCCCCTCCCAGCCTGGCCCCGCCCGCCCAGTTTCTCCTCCCGAGTGCGGCCCCGCCCGCCCCGCTTCTCCTCCCGAGCGAGGCCCCGCCCGCCCAGCTTCCCCTCCCAGCTTGGCCCCGCCCGCCCAGCTTCCCCTCCCGAACCCGGCCCCGCCCGCCCAGCTTCTGCTAGCGAGCTCGGCCCCGCCCGCCCAGCTTCCCCTCCCAGCTTGGCCCCGCCCGCCCAGTTTCTCCTCCCAGCCAGGCCCCGCCCGCCCAGTTTCTCCTCCCGAGTCCGGCCCCGCCCGCCCCGCTTCCCCTCCCAGCCAGGCCCCGCCCGCCCAGCTTCCCCTCCCGAACCCGGCCCCGCCCGCCCAGCTTCTCCTCCCAGCTTAGCCCCGCCCGCCCAGTTTCTCCTCCCAGCACGGCCCCGCCCGCCCAGTTTCTCCTCCCGAACCCGGCCCCGCCCGCCCAGCTTCTGCAAGCGAACTCGGCCCCGCCCGCCCAGCTTCCCCTCCCGACTCCGGCCCCGCCCGCCCAGTTTCTCCTCCCGAGCGAGGCCCCGCCCGGCCAGTTTCTCCTCCCAGCTTGGCCCCGCCCGCCCCGCTTCCCCTCCCAGCCAGGCCCCGCCCGCCCAGTTTCTCCTCCCAAGTCCGGCCCCGCCCGCCCAGTTTCTCCTCCCAAGTCCGGCCCCGCCCGCCCAGTTTCTCCTCCCGAGCCCGGCCCCGCCCGCCCCGCCCCGCTTCCCCTCCCAGCTTGGCCCCGCCCGCCCAGTTTCTCCTCCCGAGTCCGGCCCCGCCCGCCCAGTTTCTCCTCCCAAGTCCGGCCCCGCCCGCCCAGTTTCTCCTCCCAAGTCCGGCCCCGCCCGCCCAGTTTCTCCTCCCGAGCCCGGCCCCGCCCGCCCCGCCCCGCTTCCCCTCCCAGCTTGGCCCCGCCCGCCCAGTTTCTCCTCCCAAGTCCGGCCCCGCCCGCCCAGTTTCTCCTCCCGAGCCCGGCCCCGCCCGCCCCGCCCAGCTTCCCCTCCCAGCTTGGCCCCGCCCGCCCAGTTTCTCCTCCCGAGCGAGGCCCCGCCCGCCCAGTTTCTCCTCCCGAGCGAGGCCCCGCCCGCCCAGCTTCCCCTCCCGAATCCGGCCCCGCCCGCCCATGTTCCCCTCCCAGCCAGGCCCCGCCCGCCCAGTTTCTCCACCCAGCTTGGCCCCGCCCGCCCAGCTTCCCCTCCCGATCCCGGCCCCGCCCGCCCATGTCCCCTCCCAGCCAGGCCCCGCCCGCCCAGTTTCTCCTCCCAGCTTGGCCCCGCCCGCCCAGCTTCCCCTCCCGATCCCGGCCCCGCCCGCCCATGTTCCCCTCCCAGCTTGGCCCCGCCCGCCCAGTTTCTCCTCCCGAACCCGGCCCCGCCCGCCAAGCTTCTCCTCCCAGCTTAGCCCCGCCCGCCCAGTTTCTCCTCCCAGCACGGCCCCGGCCGCCCAGTTTCTCCTCCCAGCCAGGCCCCGACCGCCCAGCTTCCCCTCCCGAACCTGGCCCCGCCCGCCCAGCTTCTGCTAGCGAGCTCGGCCCCGCCCGCCCAGCTTCCCCTCCCAGCTTGGCCCCGCCCGCCCAGTTTCTCCTCCCGAGCTCGGCCCCGCCCGCCCCGCTTCCCCTCCCAGCTTGGCCCCGCCCGCCCCGCTTCCCATCCCGAGCGAGGCCCCGCCCGCCCAGTTTCTCCTCCCAGCTTGGCCCCGCCCGCCCAGCTTCCCCTCCCGAACCGGGCCCCGCCCGCCAAGCTTCTCCTAGCGAGCTCGGCCCCGCCCGCCCCGCTTCCCCTCCCAGCTTGGCCCCGCCCGCCCAGTTTCTCCTCCCAGCCAGGCCCCGCCCGCCCAGTTTCTCCTCCCGAGTCCGGCCCCGCCCGCCCCGCTTCCCCTCCCAGCCAGGCCCCGCCCGCCCAGTTTCTCCTCCCAGCTTGGCCCCGCCCGCCCAGCTTCCCCTCCCGATCCCGGCCCCGCCCGCCCATGTTCCCCTCCCAGCCTGGCCCCGCCCGCCCAGCTTCCCATCCCGAGCGAGGCCCCGCCCGCCCAGTTTCTCCTCCCAGCTTGGCCCCGCCCGCCCAGCTTCCCCTCCCGTACCCGGCCCCGCCCGCCAAGCTTCTCCTAGCGAGCTCGGCCCCGCCCGCCCCGCTTCCCCTCCAAGCCAGGCCCCGCCCGCCCAGCTTCCCCTCCCGAGTCCGGCCCCGCCCGCCCAGTTTCTCCTCCCGAGTCCGGCCCCGCCCGCCCAGTTTCTCCTCCCGAACCCGGCCCCGCCCGCCCAGCTTCTGCAAGCGAACTCGGCCCCGCCCGCCCAGCTTCCCCTCCCGACTCCGGCCCCGCCCGCCCAGTTTCTCCTCCCGAGCGAGGCCCCGCCCGGCCAGTTTCTCCTCCCAGCTTGGCCCCGCCCGCCCCGCTTCCCCTCCCAGCCAGGCCCCGCCCGCCCAGTTTCTCCTCCCAAGTCCGGCCCCGCCCGCCCAGTTTCTCCTCCCAAGTCCGGCCCCGCCCGCCCAGTTTCTCCTCCCGAGCCCGGCCCCGCCCGCCCCGCCCCGCTTCCCCTCCCAGCTTGGCCCCGCCCGCCCAGTTTCTCCTCCCGAGTCCGGCCCCGCCCGCCCAGTTTCTCCTCCCAAGTCCGGCCCCGCCCGCCCAGTTTCTCCTCCCAAGTCCGGCCCCGCCCGCCCAGTTTCTCCTCCCGAGCCCGGCCCCGCCCGCCCCGCCCCGCTTCCCCTCCCAGCTTGGCCCCGCCCGCCCAGTTTCTCCTCCCAAGTCCGGCCCCGCCCGCCCAGTTTCTCCTCCCGAGCCCGGCCCCGCCCGCCCCGCCCAGCTTCCCCTCCCAGCTTGGCCCCGCCCGCCCAGTTTCTCCTCCCGAGCGCGGCCCCGCCCGCCCAGCTTCCCCTCCCGAATCCGGCCCCGCCCGCCCATGTTCCCCTCCCAGCCAGGCCCCGCCCGCCCAGTTTCTCCACCCAGCTTGGCCCCGCCCGCCCAGCTTCCCCTCCCGATCCCGGCCCCGCCCGCCCATGTCCCCTCCCAGCCAGGCCCCGCCCGCCCAGTTTCTCCTCCCAGCTTGGCCCCGCCCGCCCAGCTTCCCCTCCCGATCCCGGCCCCGCCCGCCCAGTTTCTCCTCCCGAGTCCGGCCCCGCCCGCCCCGCTTCTCCTCCCGAGTCCGGCCCCGCCCGCCCAGCTTCCCCTCCCAGCTTGGCCCCGCCCGCCCATGTTCCCCTCCCAGCCAGGCCCCGCCCGCCCAGTTTCTCCTCCCGAGCGAGGCCCCGCCCGCTCAGCTTCCCCTCCCGAGCGAGGCCCCGCCCGCCCAGTTTCTCCTCCCGAGCGAGGCCCCGCCCGCCCAGCTTCCCCTCCCGAACCCGGCCCCGCCCGCCCAGCTTCTCCTCCCAGCTAAGCCCCGCCCGCCCAGTTTCTCCTCCCAGCACGGCCCCGCCCGCCCAGTTTCTCCTCCCAGCACGGCCCCGCCCACCCAGCTTCCCCTCCCAGCCTGGCCCCGCCCGCCCAGTTTCTCCTCCCGAGTGCGGCCCCGCCCGCCCCGCTTCTCCTCCCGAGCGAGGCCCCGCCCGCCCAGCTTCCCCTCCCAGCTTGGCCCCGCCCGCCCAGCTTCCCCTCCCGAACCCGGCCCCGCCCGTCCAGCTTCTGCTAGCGAGCTCGGCCCCGCCCGCCCAGCTTCCCCTCCCAGCTTGGCCCCGCCCGCCCAGTTTCTCCTCCCAGCCAGGCCCCGCCCGCCCAGTTTCTCCTCCCGAGTCCGGCCCCGCCCGCCCAGTTTCTCCTCCCGAACCCGGCCCCGCCCGCCCAGCTTTTGCAAGCGAACTCGGCCCCGCCCGCCCAGCTTCCCCTCCCGACTCCGGCCCCGCCCGCCCAGTTTCTCCTCCCGAGCGAGGCCCCGCCCGGCCAGTTTCTCCTCCCAGCTTGGCCCCGCCCGCCCCGCTTCCCCTCCCAGCCAGGCCCCGCCCGCCCAGTTTCTCCTCCCAAGTCCGGCCCCGCCCGCCCAGTTTCTCCTCCCAAGTCCGGCCCCGCCCGCCCAGTTTCTCCTCCCGAGCCCGGCCCCGCCCGCCCCGCCCCGCTTCCCCTCCCAGCTTGGCCCCGCCCGCCCAGTTTCTCCTCCCGAGTCCGGCCCCGCCCGCCCAGTTTCTCCTCCCAAGTCCGGCCCCGCCCGCCCAGTTTCTCCTCCCAAGTCCGGCCCCGCCCGCCCAGTTTCTCCTCCCGAGCCCGGCCCCGCCCGCCCCGCCCCGCTTCCCCTCCCAGCTTGGCCCCGCCCGCCCAGTTTCTCCTCCCAAGTCCGGCCCCGCCCGCCCAGTTTCTCCTCCCGAGCCCGGCCCCGCCCGCCCCGCCCAGCTTCCCCTCCCAGCTTGGCCCCGCCCGCCCAGTTTCTCCTCCCGAGCGAGGCCCCGCCCGCCCAGCTTCCCCTCCCGAATCCGGCCCCGCCCGCCCATGTTCCCCTCCCAGCCAGGCCCCGCCCGCCCAGTTTCTCCACCCAGCTTGGCCCCGCCCGCCCAGCTTCCCCTCCCGATCCCGGCCCCGCCCGCCCATGTCCCCTCCCAGCCAGGCCCCGCCCGCCCAGTTTCTCCTCCCAGCTTGGCCCCGCCCGCCCAGCTTCCCCTCCCGATCCCGGCCCCGCCCGCCCATGTTCCCCTCCCAGCTTGGCCCCGCCCGCCCAGTTTCTCCTCCCGAACCCGGCCCCGCCCGCCCAGCTTCTCCTCCCAGCTTAGCCCCGCCCGCCCAGTTTCTCCTCCCAGCACGGCCCCGGCCGCCCAGTTTCTCCTCCCAGCCAGGCCCCGACCGCCCAGCTTCCCCTCCCGAACCCGGCCCCGCCCGCCCAGCTTCTGCTAGCGAGCTCGGCCCCGCCCGCCCAGCTTCCCCTCCCAGCTTGGCCCCGCCCGCCCAGTTTCTCCTCCCGAGCTCGGCCCCGCCCGCCCCGCTTCCCCTCCCAGCTTGGCCCCGCCCGCCCCGCTTCCCATCCCGAGCGAGGCCCCGCCCGCCCAGTTTCTCCTCCCAGCTTGGCCCCGCCCGCCCAGCTTCCCCTCCCGAACCGGTCCCCGCCCGCCAAGCTTCTCCTAGCGAGCTCGGCCCCGCCCGCCCCGCTTCCCCTCCCAGCTTGGCCCCGCCCGCCCAGTTTCTCCTCCCAGCCAGGCCCCGCCCGCCCAGTTTCTCCTCCCGAGTCCGGCCCCGCCCGCCCCGCTTCCCCTCCCAGCCAGGCCCCGCCCGCCCAGTTTCTCCTCCCAGCTTGGCCCGGCCCGCCCAGCTTCCCCTCCCGATCCCGGCCCCGCCCGCCCATGTTCCCCTCCCAGCCTGGCCCCGCCCGCCCAGCTTCCCATCCCGAGCGAGGCCCCGCCCGCCCAGTTTCTCCTCCCAGCTTGGCCCCGCCCGCCCAGCTTCCCCTCCCGTACCCGGCCCCGCCCGCCAAGCTTCTCCTAGCGAGCTCAGCCCCGCCCGCCCCGCTTCCCCTCCAAGCCAGGCCCCGCCCGCCCAGTTTCTCCTCCCGAGTCCGGCCCCGCCCGCCCCGCTTCCCCTCCCAGCCTGGCCCCGCCCGCCCAGTTTCTCCTCCCGAGTCGGGCCCCGGCCGCCCAGTTTCTCCTCCCGAGCGAGGCCCCGCCCGCCCAGTTTCTCCACCCAGCTTGGCCCCGCCCGCCCAGCTTCCCCTCCCGAACCCGGCCCCGCCCGCCAAGCTTCTCCTAGCGAGCTCGGCCCCGCCCGCCCAGCTTCCCCTCCTGAACCCGGCCCCGCCCGCCCAGTTTCTCCTCCCGAGTCCGGCCCCGCCCGCCCCGCTTCCCCTCCCAGCTAGGCCCCGCCCGCCCAGCTTCCCCTCCCGAACCCGGCCCCGCCCGCCCAGCTTCTCCTCCCAGCTTAGCCCCGCCCGCCCAGTTTCTCCTCCCAGCACGGCCCCCCCACACAGCTTCCCCTCCCAGCCTGGCCCCGCCCGCCCAGTTTCTCCTCCCGAGTGCGGCCCCGCCCGCCCCGCTTCTCCTCCCGAGTCCGGCCCCGCCCGCCCAGTTTCTCCTCCCGAGTCCGGCCCGGGCCGCCCAGTTTCTCATCCCAGCTTGGCCCCGCCCGCCCAGCTTCCCCTCCCGAGCGAGGCCCCGCCCGCCCAGTTTCTCCTCCCGAGCGAGGCCCCGCCCGCCCCGCTTCCCCTCCCAGCCAGGCCCCGCCCGCCCAGCTTCCCCTCCCGAACCCGGCCCCGCCCGCCCAGCTTCTCCTCCCAGCACGGCCCCGCCCGCCCAGCTTCCCCTCCCAGCTTGGCCCCGCCCGCCCAGCTTCCCCTCCCGAGTCCGGCCCCGCCCGCCCAGTTTCTCCTCCCGAGCGAGGCCCCGCCCGCCCAGCTTCCCCTCCCGAGCGAGGCCCCGCCCGCCCAGTTTCTCCTCCCGAGCGAGGCCCCGCCCGCCCAGCTTCCCCTCCCGAACCCGGCCCCGCCCGCCCAGCTTCTCCGCCCAGCTAAGCCCCGCCCGCCCAGTTTCTCCTCCCAGCACGGCCCCGCCCGCCCAGTTTCTCCTCCCAGCACGGCCCCGCCCGCCCCGCTTCCCCTCCCAGCCAGGCCCCGCCCGCCCAGCTTCCCCTCCCGAACCCGGCCCCGCCCGCCCAGCTTCTCCTCCCAGCACGGCCCCGCCCGCCCAGTTTCTCCTCCCAGCCTGGCCCCGCCCGCCCAGCTTCTCCTCCCGAGTCCGGCCCCGCCCGCCCAGCTTCTCCTCCCGAGCGAGGCCCCGCCCGCCCAGCTTCCCCTCCCAGCTTGGCCCCGCCCGCCCAGCTTCCCCTCCCGAACCCGGCCCCGCCCGCCCAGCTTCTGCTAGCGAGCTCGGCCCCGCCCGCCCAGCTTCCCCTCCCAGCTTGGCCCCGCCCGCCCAGTTTCTCCTCCCAGCCAGGCCCCGCCCGCCCAGTTTCTCCTCCCGAGTCCGGCCCCGCCCGCCCAGTTTCTCCTCCCGAACCCGGCCCCGCCCGCCCAGCTTCTGCTAGCGAGCTCGGCCCCGCCCGCCCAGCTTCCCCTCCCAGCTTGGCCCCGCCCGCCCAGTTTCTCCTCCCAGCCAGGCCCCGCCCGCCCAGTTTCTCCTCCCGAGTCCGGCCCCGCCCGCCCAGTTTCTCCTCCCGAACTCGGCCCCGCCCGCCCAGCTTCCCCTCCCGACTCCGGCCCCGCCCGCCCAGTTTCTCCTCCCGAGCGAGGCCCCGCCCGGCCAGTTTCTCCTCCCAGCTTGGCCCCGCCCGCCCCGCTTCCCCTCCCAGCCAGGCCCCGCCCGCCCAGTTTCTCCTCCCAAGTCCGGCCCCGCCCGCCCAGTTTCTCCTCCCAAGTCCGGCCCCGCCCGCCCAGTTTCTCCTCCCGAGCCCGGCCCCGCCCGCCCCGCCCCGCTTCCCCTCCCAGCTTGGCCCCGCCCGCCCAGTTTCTCCTCCCGAGTCCGGCCCCGCCCGCCCAGTTTCTCCTCCCAAGTCCGGCCCCGCCCGCCCAGTTTCTCCTCCCAAGTCCGGCCCCGCCCGCCCAGTTTCTCCTCCCGAGCCCGGCCCCGCCCGCCCCGCCCCGCTTCCCCTCCCAGCTTGGCCCCGCCCGCCCAGTTTCTCCTCCCAAGTCCGGCCCCGCCCGCCCAGTTTCTCCTCCCGAGCCCGGCCCCGCCCGCCCCGCCCAGCTTCCCCTCCCAGCTTGGCCCCGCCCGCCCAGTTTCTCCTCCCGAGCGAGGCCCCGCCCGCCCAGCTTCCCCTCCCGAATCCGGCCCCGCCCGCCCATGTTCCCCTCCCAGCCAGGCCCCGCCCGCCCAGTTTCTCCACCCAGCTTGGCCCCGCCCGCCCAGCTTCCCCTCCCGATCCCGGCCCCGCCCGCCCATGTCCCCTCCCAGCCAGGCCCCGCCCGCCCAGTTTCTCCTCCCAGCTTGGCCCCGCCCGCCCAGCTTCCCCTCCCGATCCCGGCCCCGCCCGCCCAGTTTCTCCTCCCGAGTCCGGCCCCGCCCGCCCCGCTTCTCCTCCCGAGTCCGGCCCCGCCCGCCCAGCTTCCCCTCCCAGCTTGGCCCCGCCCGCCCAGCTTCCCCTCCCGAGTCCGGCCCCGCCCGCCCAGTTTCTCCTCCCGAGCGAGGCCCCGCCCGCCCAGCTTCCCCTCCCGAGCGAGGCCCCGCCCGCCCAGTTTCTCCTCCCGAGCGAGGCCCCGCCCGCCCAGCTTCCCCTCCCGAACCCGGCCCCGCCCGCCCAGCTTCTCCTCCCAGCTAAGCCCCGCCCGCCCAGTTTCTCCTCCCAGCACGGCCCCGCCCGCCCAGTTTCTCCTCCCAGCACGGCCCCGCCCACCCAGCTTCCCCTCCCAGCCTGGCCCCGCCCGCCCAGTTTCTCCTCCCGAGTGCGGCCCCGCCCGCCCCGCTTCTCCTCCCGAGCGAGGCCCCGCCCGCCCAGCTTCCCCTCCCAGCTTGGCCCCGCCCGCCCAGCTTCCCCTCCCGAACCCGGCCCCGCCCGCCCAGCTTCTGCTAGCGAGCTCGGCCCCGCCCGCCCAGCTTCCCCTCCCAGCTTGGCCCCGCCCGCCCAGTTTCTCCTCCCAGCCAGGCCCCGCCCGCCCAGTTTCTCCTCCCGAGTCCGGCCCCGCCCGCCCAGTTTCTCCTCCCGAACCCGGCCCCGCCCGCCCAGCTTCTGCAAGCGAACTCGGCCCCGCCCGCCCAGCTTCCCCTCCCGACTCCGGCCCCGCCCGCCCAGTTTCTCCTCCCGAGCGAGGCCCCGCCCGGCCAGTTTCTCCTCCCAGCTTGGCCCCGCCCGCCCCGCTTCCCCTCCCAGCCAGGCCCCGCCCGCCCAGTTTCTCCTCCCAAGTCCGGCCCCGCCCGCCCAGTTTCTCCTCCCAAGTCCGGCCCCGCCCGCCCAGTTTCTCCTCCCGAGCCCGGCCCCGCCCGCCCCGCCCCGCTTCCCCTCCCAGCTTGGCCCCGCCCGCCCAGTTTCTCCTCCCGAGTCCGGCCCCGCCCGCCCAGTTTCTCCTCCCAAGTCCGGCCCCGCCCGCCCAGTTTCTCCTCCCAAGTCCGGCCCCGCCCGCCCAGTTTCTCCTCCCGAGCCCGGCCCCGCCCGCCCCGCCCCGCTTCCCCTCCCAGCTTGGCCCCGCCCGCCCAGTTTCTCCTCCCAAGTCCGGCCCCGCCCGCCCAGTTTCTCCTCCCGAGCCCGGCCCCGCCCGCCCCGCCCAGCTTCCCCTCCCAGCTTGGCCCCGCCCGCCCAGTTTCTCCTCCCGAGCGAGGCCCCGCCCGCCCAGCTTCCCCTCCCGAATCCGGCCCCGCCCGCCCATGTTCCCCTCCCAGCCAGGCCCCTCCCGCCCAGTTTCTCCACCCAGCTTGGCCCCGCCCGCCCAGCTTCCCCTCCCGATCCCGGCCCCGCCCGCCCATGTCCCCTCCCAGCCAGGCCCCGCCCGCCCAGTTTCTCCTCCCAGCTTGGCCCCGCCCGCCCAGCTTCCCCTCCCGATCCCGGCCCCGCCCGCCCATGTTCCCCTCCCAGCTTGGCCCCGCCCGCCCAGTTTCTCCTCCCGAACCCGGCCCCGCCCGCCCAGCTTCTCCTCCCAGCTTAGCCCCGCCCGCCCAGTTTCTCCTCCCAGCACGGCCCCGGCCGCCCAGTTTCTCCTCCCAGCCAGGCCCCGACCGCCCAGCTTCCCCTCCCGAACCCGGCCCCGCCCGCCCAGCTTCTGCTAGCGAGCTCGGCCCCGCCCGCCCAGCTTCCCCTCCCAGCTTGGCCCCGCCCGCCCAGTTTCTCCTCCCGAGCTCGGCCCCGCCCGCCCCGCTTCCCCTCCCAGCTTGGCCCCGCCCGCCCCGCTTCCCATCCCGAGCGAGGCCCCGCCCGCCCAGTTTCTCCTCCCAGCTTGGCCCCGCCCGCCCAGCTTCCCCTCCCGAACCGGGCCCCGCCCGCCAAGCTTCTCCTAGCGAGCTCGGCCCCGCCCGCCCAGCTTCCCCTCCCAGCTTGGCCCCGCCCGCCCAGTTTCTCCTCCCAGCCAGGCCCCGCCCGCCCAGTTTCTCCTCCCGAGTCCGGCCCCGCCCGCCCCGCTTCCCCTCCCAGCCAGGCCCCGCCCGCCCAGTTTCTCCTCCCAGCTTGGCCCCGCCCGCCCAGCTTCCCCTCCCGATCCCGGCCCCGCCCGCCCATGTTCCCCTCCCAGCTTGGCCCCGCCCGCCCAGTTTCTCCTCCCGAACCCGGCCCCGCCCGCCCAGCTTCTCCTCCCAGCTTAGCCCCGCCCGCCCAGTTTCTCCTCCCAGCACGGCCCCGGCCGCCCAGTTTCTCCTCCCAGCCAGGCCCCGACCGCCCAGCTTCCCCTCCCGAACCCGGCCCCGCCCGCCCAGCTTCTGCTAGCGAGCTCGGCCCCGCCCGCCCAGCTTCCCCTCCCAGCTTGGCCCCGCCCGCCCAGTTTCTCCTCCCGAGCTCGGCCCCGCCCGCCCCGCTTCCCCTCCCAGCTTGGCCCCGCCCGCCCCGCTTCCCATCCCGAGCGAGGCCCCGCCCGCCCAGTTTCTCCTCCCAGCTTGGCCCCGCCCGCCCAGCTTCCCCTCCCGAACCGGGCCCCGCCCGCCAAGCTTCTCCTAGCGAGCTCGGCCCCGCCCGCCCAGCTTCCCCTCCCAGCTTGGCCCCGCCCGCCCAGTTTCTCCTCCCAGCCAGGCCCCGCCCGCCCAGTTTCTCCTCCCGAGTCCGGCCCCGCCCGCCCCGCTTCCCCTCCCAGCCAGGCCCCGCCCGCCCAGTTTCTCCTCCCAGCTTGGCCCCGCCCGCCCAGCTTCCCCTCCCGATCCCGGCCCCGCCCGCCCATGTTCCCCTCCCAGCCTGGCCCCGCCCGCCCAGCTTCCCATCCCGAGCGAGGCCCCGCCCGCCCAGTTTCTCCTCCCAGCTTGGCCCCGCCCGCCCAGCTTCCCCTCCCGTACCCGGCCCCGCCCGCCAAGCTTCTCCTAGCGAGCTCGGCCCCGCCCGCCCCGCTTCCCCTCCAAGCCAGGCCCCGGCCGCCCAGTTTCTCCTCCCGAGTCCGGCCCCGCCCGCCCCGCTTCCCCTCCCAGCCTGGCCCCGCCCGCCCAGTTTCTCCTCCCGAACCCGGCCCCGCCCGCCCAGCTTCTCCTCCCAGCTTAGCCCCGCCCGCCCAGCTTCTCCTCCCAGCTTAGCCCCGCCCGCCCAGTTTCTCCTGCCAGCACGGCCCCCCCACACAGCTTCCCCTCCCAGCCTGGCCCCGCCCGCCCAGTTTCTCCTCCCGAGTGCGGCCCCGCCCGCCCCGCTTCTCCTCCCGAGTCCGGCCCCGCCCGCCCAGTTTCTCCTCCCGAGTCCGGCCCCGGCCGCCCAGTTTCTCATCCCAGCTTGGCCCCGCCCGCCCAGCTTCCCCTCCCGAGCGAGGCCCCGCCCGCCCAGTTTCTCCTCCCGAGCGAGGCCCCGCCCGCCCCGCTTCCCCTCCCAGCCAGGCCCCGCCCGCCCAGCTTCCCCTCCCGAACCCGGCCCCGCCCGCCCAGCTTCTCCTCCCAGCACGGCCCCGCCCGCCCAGTTTCTCCTCCCAGCCTGGCCCCGCCCGCCCAGCTTCTCCTCCCGAGTCCGGCCCCGCCCGCCCAGCTTCCCCTCCCAGCTTGGCCCCGCCCGCCCAGCTTCCCCTCCCGAGTCCGGCCCCGCCCGCCCAGTTTCTCCTCCCGAGCGAGGCCCCGCCCGCCCAGCTTCCCCTCCCGAGCGAGGCCACGCCCGCCCAGTTTCTCCTCCCGAGCGAGGCCCCGCCCGCCCAGCTTCCCCTCCCGAACCCGGCCCCGCCCGCCCAGCTTCTCCGCCCAGCTAAGCCCCGCCCGCCCAGTTTCTCCTCCCAGCACGGCCCCGCCCGCCCAGTTTCTCCTCCCAGCACGGCCCCGCCCACCCAGCTTCCCCTCCCAGCCTGGCCCCGCCCGCCCAGTTTCTCCTCCCGAGTGCGGCCCCGCCCGCCCCGCTTCTCCTCCCGAGCGAGGCCCCGCCCGCCCAGCTTCCCCTCCCGAACCCGGCCCCGCCCGCCCAGCTTCTGCTAGCGAGCTCGGCCCCGCCCGCCCAGCTTCCCCTCCCAGCTTGGCCCCGCCCGCCCAGTTTCTCCTCCCAGCCAGGCCCCGCCCGCCCAGTTTCTCCTCCCGAGTCCGGGCCCGCCCGCCCCGCTTCCCCTCCCAGCCAGGCCCCGCCCGCCCAGCTTCCCCTCCCGAACCCGGCCCCGCCCGCCCAGCTTCTCCTCCCAGCTTAGCCCCGCCCGCCCAGTTTCTCCTCCCAGCACGGCCCCGCCCGGCCAGTTTCTCCTCCCAGCACGGCCCCGCCCACCCAGCTTCCCCTCCCAGCCTGGCCCCGCCCGCCCAGTTTCTCCTCCCGAGTGCGGCCCCGCCCGCCCCGCTTCTCCTCCCGAGTCCGGCCCCGCCCGCCCAGCTTCCCCTCCCAGCTTGGCCCCGCCCGCCCAGCTTCCCCTCCCAGCCAGGCCCCGCCCGCCCAGTTTCTCCTCCCGAGCCCGGCCCCGCCCACTCCGCTTCCCCTCCCAGCCAGGCCCCGCCCGCCCAGTTTCTCCTCCCGAGTCCGGCCCCGCCCGCCCAGTTTCTCCTTCCGAGCCCGGCCCCGCCCGCCCCGCTTCCCCTCCCAGCTTGGCCCCGCCCGCCCAGTTTCTCCTCCCGAGCGAGGCCCCGCCCGCCCAGTTTCTCCACCCAGCTTGGCCCCGCCCGCCCAGCTTCCCCTCCCGATCCCGGCCCCGCCCGCCCATGTCCCCTCCCAGCCAGGCTTCGCCCGCCCAGTTTCTCCTCCCAGCTTGGCCCCGCCCGCCCAGCTTCCCCTCCCGATCCCGGCCCCGCCCGCCCATGTTCCCCTCCCAGCTTGGCCCCGCCCGCCCAGTTTCTCCTCCCGAACCCGGCCCCGCCCGCCCAGCTTCTCCTCCCAGCTTAGCCCCGCCCGCCCAGTTTCTCCTCCCAGCACGGTCCCGGCCGCCCAGTTTCTCCTCCCAGCCAGGCCCCGACCGCCCAGCTTCCCCTCCCGAACCCGGCCCCGCCCGCCCAGCTTCTGCTAGCGAGCTCGGCCCCGCCCGCCCCGCTTCCCCTCCCAGCTTGGCCCCGCTCGCCCCGCTTCCCATCCCGAGCGAGGCCCCGCCCGCCCAGTTTCTCCTCCCAGCTTGGCCCCGCCCGCCCAGCTTCCCCTCCCGAACCGGGCCCCGCCCGCCAAGCTTCTCCTAGCGAGCTCGGCCCCGCCCGCCCCGCTTCCCCTCCCAGCTTGGCCCCGCCCGCCCAGTTTCTCCTCCCAGCCAGGCCCCGCCCGCCCAGTTTCTCCTCCCGAGTCCGGCCCCGCCCGCCCCGCTTCCCCTCCCAGCCAGGCCCCGCCCGCCCAGTTTCTCCTCCCAGCTTGGCCCCGCCCGCCCAGCTTCCCCTCCCGATCCCGGCCCCGCCCGCCCATGTTCCCCTCCCAGCTTGGCCCCGCCCGCCCAGTTTCTCCTCCCGAACCCGGCCCCGCCCGCCCAGCTTCCCCTCCAAGCCAGGCCCCGCCCGCCCATGTTCCCCTCCCAGCCTGGCCCCGCCCGCCCAGCTTCCCATCCCGAGCGAGGCCCCGCCCGCCCAGTTTCTCCTCCCAGCTTGGCCCCGCCCGCCCAGCTTCCCCTCCCGAACCCGGCCCCGCCCGCCAAGCTTCTCCTAGCGAGCTCGGCCCCGCCCGCCCCGCTTCCCCTCCCAGCCAGGCCCCGCCCGCCCAGTTTCTCCTCCCGAGTCCGGCCCCGCCCGCCCCGCTTCCCCTCCCAGCTAGGCCCCGCCCGCCCAGCTTCCCCTCCCGAACCCGGCCCCGCCCGCCCAGCTTCTCCTCCCAGCTTAGCCCCGCCCGCCCAGTTTCTCCTCCCAGCACGGCCCCCCCACACAGCTTCCCCTCCCAGCCTGGCCCCGCCCGCCCAGTTTCTCCTCCCGAGTCCGGCCCCGCCCGCCCCGCTTCTCCTCCCGAGTCCGGCCCCGCCCGCCCAGTTTCTCCTCCCGAGTCCGGCCCCGGCCGCCCAGTTTCTCATCCCAGCTTGGCCCCGCCCGCCCAGCTTCCCCTCCCGAGCGAGGCCCCGCCCGCCCAGTTTCTCCTCCCGAGCGAGGCCCCGCCCGCCCCGCTTCCCCTCCCAGCCAGGCCCCGCCCGCCCAGCTTGCCCTCCCGAACCCGGCCCCGCCCGCCCAGCTTCTCCTCCCAGCTTAGCCCCGCCCGCCCAGCTTCTCCTCCCAGCACGGCCCCGCCCGCCCAGCTTCTCCTCCCAGCTTAGCCCCGCCCGCCCAGTTTCTCCTCCCAGCACGTCCCCGCCTGCCCAGTTTCTCCTCCCAGCACGGCCCCGCCCACCCAGCTTCCCCTCCCAGCCTGGCCCCGCCCGCCCAGTTTCTCCTCCCGAGTGCGGCCCCGCCCGCCCCGCTTCTCCTCCCGAGTCCGGCCCCGCCCGCCCAGCTTCCCCTCCCAGCTTGGCCCCGCCCGCCCAGCTTCCCCTCCCAGCCAGGCCCCGCCCGCCCAGTTTCTCCTCCCGAGCCCGGCCCCGCCCACTCCGCTTCCCCTCCCAGCCAGGCCCCGCCCGCCCAGTTTCTCCTCCCGAGTCCGGCCCCGCCCGCCCAGTTTCTCCTCCCGAGCCCGGCCCCGCCCGCCCCGCTTCCCCTCCCAGCTTGGCCCCGCCCGCCCAGTTTCTCCTCCCGAGCGAGGCCCCGCCCGCCCAGCTTCCCCTCCCCGAATCCGGCCCCGCCCGCCCATGTTCCCCTCCCAGCCAGGCCCCGCCCGCCCAGTTTCTCCACCCAGCTTGGCCCCGCCCGCCCAGCTTCCCCTCCCGATCCCGGCCCCGCCCGCCCATGTTCCCCTCCCAGCCAGGCCCCCGCCCGCCCAGTTTCTCCTCCCAGCTTGGCCCCGCCCGCCCAGCTTCCCCTCCCGATCCCGCCCCGCCCGCCATGTTCCCCTCCCAGCTTGGCCCCGCCCGCCCAGTTTCTCCTCCCGAACCCGGCCCCGCCCGCCCAGCTTCCCCTCCAAGCCAGGCCCCGCCTGCCCCGCTTCCCCTCCCGAGTCCGGCCCCGCCCGCCCAGTTTCTCCTCCCGAGCTTGGCCCCGCCCGCCCAGCTTCCCCTCCCGATCCCGACCCCGCCCGCCCATGTTCCCCTCCCAGCCTGGCCCCGCCCGCCCAGCTTCCCATCCCGAGCGAGGCCCCGCCCGCCCAGTTTCTCCTCCCAGCTTGGCCCCGCCCGCCCAGCTTCCCCTCCCGAACCCGGCCCCGCCCGCCAAGCTTCTCCTAGCGAGCTCGGCCCCGCCCGCCCAGTTTCTCCTCCCGAGTCCGGCCCCGCCCGCCCCGCTTCCCCTCCCAGCTAGGCCCCGCCCGCCCAGCTTCCCCTCCCGAACCCGGCCCCGCCCGCCCAGCTTCTCCTCCCAGCTTAGCCCCGCCCGCCCAGTTTCTCCTCCCAGCACGGCCCCCCCACACAGCTTCCCCTCCCAGCCTGGCCCCGCCCGCCCAGTTTCTCCTCCCGAGTCCGGCCCCACCCGCCCCGCTTCTCCTCCCGAGTCCGGCCCCGCCCGCCCAGTTTCTCCTCCCGAGTCCGGCCCCGCCCGCCCAGTTTCTCCTCCCGAGTCCGGCCCCGGCCGCCCAGTTTCTCATCCCAGCTTGGCCCCGCCCGCCCAGCTTCCCCTCCCGAGCGAGGCCCCGCCCGCCCAGTTTCTCCTCCCGAGCGAGGCCCCGCCCGCCCCGCTTCCCCTCCCAGCCAGGCCCCGCCCGCCCAGCTTCCCCTCCCGAACCCGGCCCCGCCCGCCCAGCTTCTCCTCCCAGCTTAGCCCCGCCCGCCCAGCTTCTCCTCCCAGCACGGCCCCGCCCGCCCAGTTTCTCCTCCCAGCCTGGCCCCGCCCGCCCAGTTTCTCCTCCCGAGTCCGGCCCCGCCCGCCCAGCTTCCCCTCCCAGTTCGGCCCCGCCCGCCCAGCTTCCCCTCCCGAGTCCGGCCCCGCCCGCCCAGTTTCTCCTCCCGAGCGAGGCCCCGCCCGCCCAGCTTCCCCTCCCGAGCGAGGCCCCGCCCGCCCAGTTTCTCCTCCCGAGCGAGGCCCCGCCCGCCCAGCTTCCCCTCCCGAGCCCGGCCCCGCCCGCCCAGCTTCTCCTCCCAGCTAAGCCCCGCCCGCCCAGTTTCTCCTCCCAGCACGGCCCCGCCCGCCCAGTTTCTCCTCCCAGCACGGCCCCGCCCACCCAGCTTCCCCTCCCAGCCTGGCCCCGCCCGCCCAGTTTCTCCTCCCGAGTGCGGCCCCGCCCGCCCCGCTTCTCCTCCCGAGCGAGGCCCCGCCCGCCCAGCTTCCCCTCCCAGCTTGGCCCCGCCCGCCCAGCTTCCCCTCCCGAACCCGGCCCCGCCCGCCCAGCTTCTGCTAGCGAGCTCGGCCCCGCCCGCCCAGCTTCCCCTCCCAGCTTGGCCCCGCCCGCCCAGTTTCTCCTCCCAGCCAGGCCCCGCCCGCCCAGTTTCTCCTCCCGAGTCCGGCCCCGCCCGCCCAGTTTCTCCTCCCGAACCCGGCCCCGCCCGCCCAGCTTCTGCAAGCGAACTCGGCCCCGCCCGCCCAGCTTCCCCTCCCGACTCCGGCCCCGCCCGCCCAGTTTCTCCTCCCGAGCGAGGCCCCGCCCGGCCAGTTTCTCCTCCCAGCTTGGCCCCGCCCGCCCCGCTTCCCCTCCCAGCCAGGCCCCGCCCGCCCAGTTTCTCCTCCCAAGTCCGGCCCCGCCCGCCGAGTTTCTCCTCCCAAGTCCGGCCCCGCCCGCCCAGTTTCTCCTCCCGAGCCCGGCCCCGCCCGCCCCGCCCCGCTTCCCCTCCCAGCTTGGCCCCGCCCGCCCAGTTTCTCCTCCCGAGTCCGGCCCCGCCCGCCCAGTTTCTCCTCCCAAGTCCGGCCCCGCCCGCCCAGTTTCTCCTCCCAAGTCCGGCCCCGCCCGCCCAGTTTCTCCTCCCGAGCCCGGCCCCGCCCGCCCCGCCCAGCTTCCCCTCCCAGCTTGGCCCCGCCCGCCCAGTTTCTCCTCCCGAGCGAGGCCCCGCCCGCCCAGTTTCTCCTCCCGAGCGAGGCCCCGCCCGCCCAGCTTCCCCTCCCGAATCCGGCCCCGCCCGCCCATGTTCCCCTCCCAGCCAGGCCCCGCCCGCCCAGTTTCTCCACCCAGCTTGGCCCCGCCCGCCCAGCTTCCCCTCCCGATCCCGGCCCCGCCCGCCCCGCCCAGCTTCCCCTCCCAGCTTGGCCCCGCCCGCCCAGTTTCTCCTCCCGAGAGAGGCCCCGCCCGCCCAGTTTCTCCTCCCGAGCCCGGCCCCGCCCGCCCCGCCCAGCTTCCCCTCCCAGCCAGGCCCCGCCCGCCAAGTTTCTCCTCCCGAGTCCGGCCCCGCCCGCCCCGCTTCCCCTCCCAGCCAGGCCCCGCCCGCCCAGTTTCTCCTCCCAGCTTGGCCCCGCCCGCCCAGCTTCCCCTCCCGATCCCGGCCCCGCCCGCCCATGTTCCCCTCCCCAGCCTGGCCCCGCCCGCCCAGCTTCCCATCCCGAGCGAGGCCCCGCCCGCCCAGTTTCTCCTCCCAGCTTGGCCCCGCCCGCCCAGTTTCTCCTCCCAGCCAGGCCCCGCCCGCCCAGTTTCTCCTCCCGAGTCCGGCCCCGCCCGCCCCGCTTCCCCTCCCAGCCAGGTCCCGCCCGCCCAGTTTCTCCTCCCAGCTTGGCCCCGCCCGCCCAGCTTCCCCTCCCGATCCCGGCCCCGCCCGCCCATGTTCCCCTCCCAGCCTGGCCCCGCCCGCCCAGCTTCCCATCCCGAGCGAGGCCCCGCCCGCCCAGTTTCTCCTCCCAGCTTGGCCCCGCCCGCCCAGCTTCCCCTCCCGTACCCGGCCCCGCCCGCCAAGCTTCTCCTAGCGAGCTCGGCCCCGCCCGCCCCGCTTCCCCTCCAAGCCAGGCCCCGCCCGCCCAGTTTCTCCTCCCGAGTCCGGCCCCGCCCGCCCCGCTTCCCCTCCCAGCCTGGCCCCGCCCGCCCAGTTTCTCCTCCCGAGTCCGGCCCCGCCCGCCCCGCTTTTCCTCCCGAGTCCGGCCCCGCCCGCCCAGTTTCTCCTCCCGAGTCCGGCCCCGGCCGCCCAGTTTCTCCTCCCGAGCGAGGCCCCGCCCGCCCAGTTTCTCCTCCCAGCTTGGCCCCGCCCGCCCAGCTTCCCCTCCCGAACCCGGCCCCGCCCGCCAAGCTTCTCCTAGCGAGCTCGGCCCCGCCCGCCCCGCTTCCCCTCCCAGCCAGGCCCCGCCCGCCCAGTTTCTCCTCCCGAGTCCGGCCCCGCCCGCCCCGCTTCCCCTCCCAGCTAGGCCCCGCCCGCCCAGCTTCCCCTCCCGAACCCGGCCCCGCCCGCCCAGCTTCTCCTCCCAGCTTAGCCCCGCCCGCCCAGTTTCTCCTCCCAGCACGGCCCCCCCACACAGCTTCCCCTCCCAGCCTGGCCCCGCCCGCCCAGTTTCTCCTCCCGAGTCCGGCCCCACCCGCCCCGCTTCTCCTCCCGAGTCCGGCCCCGCCCGCCCAGTTTCTCCTCCCGAGTCCGGCCCCGGCCGCCCAGTTTCTCATCCCAGCTTGGCCCCGCCCGCCCAGCTTCCCCTCCCGAGCGAGGCCCCGCCCGCCCAGTTTCTCCTCCCGAGCCAGGCCCCGCCCGCCCCGCTTCCCCTCCCAGCCAGGCCCCGCCCGCCCAGCTTCCCCTCCCGAACCCGGCCCCGCCCGCCCAGCTTCTCCTCCCAGCACGGCCCCGCCCGCCCAGTTTCTCCTCCCAGCCTGGCCCCGCCCGCCCAGTTTCTCCTCCCGAGTCCGGCCCCGCCCGCCCCGCTTCTCCTCCCGAGTCCGGCCCCGCCCGCCCAGCTTCCCCTCCCAGCTTGGCCCCGCCCGCCCAGCTACCCCTCCCGAGTCCGGCCCCGCCCGCCAAGTTTCTCCTCCCGAGCGAGGCCCCGCCCGCCCAGCTTCCCCTCCCGAGCGAGGCCCCGCCCGCCCAGTTTCTCCTCCCGAGCGAGGCCCCGCCCGCCCAGCTTCCCCTCCCGAACCCGGTCCCGCCCGCCCAGCTTCTCCGCCCAGCTAAGCCCCGCCCGCCCAGTTTCTCCTCCCAGCACGGCCCCGCCCGCCCAGTTTCTCCTCCCAGCACGGCCCCGCCCACCCAGCTTCCCCTCCCAGCCTGGCCCCGCCCGCCCAGTTTCTCCTCCCGAGTGCGGCCCCGCCCGCCCCGCTTCTCCTCCCGAGCGAGGCCCCGCCCGCCCAGCTTCCCCTCCCGAACCCGGCCCCGCCCGCCCAGCTTCTGCTAGCGAGCTCGGCCCCGCCCGCCCAGCTTCCCCTCCCAGCTTGGCCCCGCCCGCCCAGTTTCTCCTCCCAGCCAGGCCCCGCCCGCCCAGTTTCTCCTCCCGAGTCCGGCCCCGCCCGCCCCGCTTCCCCTCCCAGCCAGGCCCCGCCCGCCCAGCTTCCCCTCCCGAACCCGGCCCCGCCCGCCCAGCTTCTCCTCCCAGCTTAGCCCCGCCCGCCCAGTTTCTCCTCCCAGCACGGCCCCGCCCGGCCAGTTTCTCCTCCCAGCACGGCCCCGCCCACCCAGCTTCCCCTCCCAGCCTGGCCCCGCCCGCCCAGTTTCTCCTCCCGAGTGCGGCCCCGCCCGCCCCGCTTCTCCTCCCGAGTCCGGCCCCGCCCGCCCAGCTTCCCCTCCCAGCTTGGCCCCGCCCGCCCAGCTTCCCCTCCCAGCCAGGCCCCGCCCGCCCAGTTTCTCCTCCCGAGCCCGGCCCCGCCCACTCCGCTTCCCCTCCCAGCCAGGCCCCGCCCGCCCAGTTTCTCCTCCCGAGTCCGGCCCCGCCCGCCCAGTTTCTCCTCCCGAGCCCGGCCCCGCCCGCCCCGCTTCCCCTCCCAGCTTGGCCCCGCCCGCCCAGTTTCTCCTCCCGAGCGAGGCCCCGCCCGCCCAGCTTCCCCTCCCGAATGCGGCCCCGCCCGCCTATGTTCCCCTCCCAGCCAGGCCCCGCCCGCCCAGTTTCTCCACCCAGCTTGGCCCCGCCCGCCCAGCTTCCCCTCCCAGCTTGGCCCCGCCCGCCCAGTTTCTCCTCCCGAGCGAGGCCCCGCCCGCCCAGCTTCCCCTCCCGAGCGAGGCCCCGCCCGCCCAGCTTCCCCTCCCGATCCCGGCCCCGCCCGCCCATGTTCCCCTCCCAGCTTGGCCCCGCCCGCCCAGTTTCTCCTCCCGAACCCGGCCCCGCCCGCCCAGCTTCCCCTCCAAGCCAGGCCCCGCCCGCCCAGTTTCTCCTCCCGAGCTTGGCCCCGCCCGCCCAGCTTCCCATCCCGAGCGAGGCCCCGCCCGCCCAGTTTCTCCTCCCAGCTTGGCCCCGCCCGTCCAGCTTCCCCTCTCGAACCCGGCCCCGCCCGCCCAGCTTCCCCTCCCAGCTTGGCCCCGCCCGCCCAGTTTCTCCTCCCAGCCAGGCCCCGCCCGCCCAGTTTCTCCTCCCGAGCGAGGCCCCGCCCGCCCAGCTTCCCCTCCCGAACCCGGCCCCGCCCGCCCAGCTTCTCCTCCCAGCTAAGCCCCGCCCGCCCAGTTTCTCCTCCCAGCACGGCCCCGCCCGCCCAGTTTCTCCTCCCAGCACGGCCCCGCCCACCCAGCTTCCCCTCCCAGCCTGGCCCCGCCCGCCCAGTTTCTCCTCCCGAGTGCGGCCCCGCCCGCCCCGCTTCTCCTCCCGAGCGAGGCCCCGCCCGCCCAGCTTCCCCTCCCAGCTTGGCCCCGCCCGCCCAGCTTCCCCTCCCGAACCCGGCCCCGCCCGCCCAGCTTCTGCTAGCGAGCTCGGCCCCGCCCGCCCAGCTTCCCCTCCCAGCTTGGCCCCGCCCGCCCAGTTTCTCCTCCCAGCCAGGCCCCGCCCGCCCAGTTTCTCCTCCCGAGTCCGGCCCCGCCCGCCCAGTTTCTCCTCCCGAACCCGGCCCCGCCCGCCCAGCTTCTGCAAGCGAACTCGGCCCCGCCCGCCCAGCTTCCCCTCCCGACTCCGGCCCCGCCCGCCCAGTTTCTCCTCCCGAGCGAGGCCCCGCCCGGCCAGTTTCTCCTCCCAGCTTGGCCCCGCCCGCCCCGCTTCCCCTCCCAGCCAGGCCCCGCCCGCCCAGTTTCTCCTCCCAAGTCCGGCCCCGCCCGCCCAGTTTCTCCTCCCAAGTCCGGCCCCGCCCGCCCAGTTTCTCCTCCCGAGCCCGGCCCCGCCCGCCCCGCCCCGCTTCCCCTCCCAGCTTGGCCCCGCCCGCCCAGTTTCTCCTCCCGAGTCCGGCCCCGCCCGCCCAGTTTCTCCTCCCAAGTCCGGCCCCGCCCGCCCAGTTTCTCCTCCCAAGTCCGGCCCCGCCCGCCCAGTTTCTCCTCCCGAGCCCGGCCCCGCCCGCCCCGCCCCGCTTCCCCTCCCAGCTTGGCCCCGCCCGCCCAGTTTCTCCTCCCAAGTCCGGCCCCGCCCGCCCAGTTTCTCCTCCCGAGCCCGGCCCCGCCCGCCCCGCCCAGCTTCCCCTCCCAGCTTGGCCCCGCCCGCCCAGTTTCTCCTCCCGAGCGAGGCCCCGCCCGCCCAGCTTCCCCTCCCGAATCCGGCCCCGCCCGCCCATGTTCCCCTCCCAGCCAGGGCCCGCCCGCCCAGTTTCTCCACCCAGCTTGGCCCCGCCCGCCCAGCTTCCCCTCCCGATCCCGGCCCCGCCCGCCCATGTCCCCTCCCAGCCAGGCCCCGCCCGCCCAGTTTCTCCTCCCAGCTTGGCCCCGCCCGCCCAGCTTCCCCTCCCGATCCCGGCCCCGCCCGCCCATGTTCCCCTCCCATCTTGGCCCCGCCCGCCCAGTTTCTCCTCCCGAACCCGGCCCCGCCCGCCCAGCTTCTCCTCCCAGCTTAGCCCCGCCCGCCCAGTTTCTCCTCCCAGCACGGCCCCGGCCGCCCAGTTTCTCCTCCCAGCCAGGCCCCGACCGCCCAGCTTCCCCTCCCGAACCCGGCCCCGCCCGCCCAGCTTCTGCTAGCGAGCTCGGCCCCGCCCGCCCAGCTTCCCCTCCCAGCTTGGCCCCGCCCGCCCAGTTTCTCCTCCCGAGCTCGGCCCCGCCCGCCCCGCTTCCCCTCCCAGCTTGGCCCCGCCCGCCCCGCTTCCCATCCCGAGCGAGGCCCCGCCCGCCCAGTTTCTCCTCCCAGCTTGGCCCCGCCCGCCCAGCTTCCCCTCCCGAACCGGGCCCCGCCCGCCAAGCTTCTCCTAGCGAGCTCGGCCCCGCCCGCCCCGCTTCCCCTCCCAGCTTGGCCCCGCCCGCCCAGTTTCTCCTCCCAGCCAGGCCCCGCCCGCCCAGTTTCTCCTCCCAGCTTGGCCCCGCCCGCCCAGCTTCCCCTCCCGTACCCGGCCCCGCCCGCCCATGTTCCCCTCCCAGCCTGGCCCCGCCCGCCCAGCTTCCCATCCCGAGCGAGGCCCCGCCCGCCCAGTTTCTCCTCCCAGCTTGGCCCCGCCCGCCCAGCTTCCCCTCCCGTACCCGGCCCCGCCCGCCAAGCTTCTCCTAGCGAGCTCGGCCCCGCCCGCCCCGCTTCCCCTCCAAGCCAGGCCCCGCCCGCCCAGTTTCTCCTCCCGAGTCCGGCCCCGCCCGCCCCGCTTCCCCTCCCAGCCTGGCCCCGCCCGCCCAGTTTCTCCTCCCGAGTCCGGCCCCGCCCGCCCCGCTTTTCCTCCCGAGTCCGGCCCCGCCCGCCCAGTTTCTCCTCCCGAGTCGGGCCCCGGCCGCCCAGTTTCTCCTCCCGAGCGAGGCCCCGCCCGCCCAGTTTCTCCTCCCAGCTTGGCCCCGCCCGCCCAGCTTCCCCTCCCGAACCCGGCCCCGCCCGCCAAGCTTCTCCTAGCGAGCTCGGCCCCGCCCGCCCAGCTTCCCCTCCTGAACCCGGCCCCGCCCGCCCAGTTTCTCCTCCCGAGTCCGGCCCCGCCCGCCCCGCTTCCCCTCCCAGCTAGGCCCCGCCCGCCCAGCTTCCCCTCCCGAACCCGGCCCCGCCCGCCCAGCTTCTCCTCCCAGCTTAGCCCCGCCCGCCCAGTTTCTCCTCCCAGCACGGCCCCCCCACACAGCTTCCCCTCCCAGCCTGGCCCCGCCCGCCCAGTTTCTCCTCCCGAGTGCGGCCCCGCCCGCCCCGCTTCTCCTCCCGAGTCCGGCCCCGCCCGCCCAGTTTCTCCTCCCGAGTCCGGCCCCGGCCGCCCAGTTTCTCATCCCAGCTTGGCCCCGCCCGCCCAGCTTCCCCTCCCGAGCGAGGCCCCGCCCGCCCAGTTTCTCCTCCCGAGCGAGGCCCCGCCCGCCCCGCTTCCCCTCCCAGCCAGGCCCCGCCCGCCCAGCTTCCCCTCCCGAACCCGGCCCCGCCCGCCCAGCTTCTCCTCCCAGCACGGCCCCGCCCGCCCAGCTTCCCCTCCCAGCTTGGCCCCGCCCGCCCAGTTTCTCCTCCCAGCCAGGCCCCGCCCGCCCAGTTTCTCCTCCCGAGTCCGGCCCCGCCCGCCCCGCTTCCCCTCCCAGCCAGGCCCCGCCCGCCCAGCTTCCCCTCCCGAACCCGGCCCCGCCCGCCCAGCTTCTCCTCCCAGCACGGCCCCGCCCGGCCAGTTTCTCCTCCCAGCACGGCCCCGCCCACCCAGCTTCCCCTCCCAGCCTGGCCCCGCCCGCCCAGTTTCTCCTCCCGAGTGCGGCCCCGCCCGCCCCGCTTCTCCTCCCGAGTCCGGCCCCGCCCGCCCAGCTTCCCCTCCCAGCTTGGCCCCGCCCGCCCAGCTTCCCCTCCCAGCCAGGCCCCGCCCGCCCAGTTTCTCCTCCCGAGCCCGGCCCCGCCCACTCCGCTTCCCCTCCCAGCCAGGCCCCGCCCGCCCAGTTTCTCCTCCCGAGTCCGGCCCCGCCCGCCCAGTTTCTCCTCCCGAGCCCGGCCCCGCCCGCCCCGCTTCCCCTCCCAGCTTGGCCCCGCCCGCCCAGTTTCTCCTCCCGAGCGAGGCCCCGCCCGCCCAGTTTCTCCTCCCGAGCGAGGCCCCGCCCGCCCAGCTTCCCCTCCCGATCCCGGCCCCGCTCGCCCATGTTCCCCTCCCAGCCTGGCCCCGCCCGCCCAGCTTCCCATCCCGAGCGAGGCCCCGCCCGCCCAGTTTCTCCTCCCAGCTTGGCCCCGCCCGCCCAGCTTCCCCTCCCGTACCCGGCCCCGCCCGCCAAGCTTCTCCTAGCGAGCTCGGCCCCGCCCGCCCCGCTTCCCCTCCAAGCCAGGCCCCGCCCGCCCAGTTTCTCCTCCCGAGTCCGGCCCCGCCCGCCCCGCTTCCCCTCCCAGCCTGGCCCCGCCCGCCCAGTTTCTCCTCCCGAGTCCGGCCCCGCCCGCCCCGCTTTTCCTCCCGAGTCCGGCCCCGCCCGCCCAGTTTCTCCTCCCGAGTCCGGCCCCGGCCGCCCAGTTTCTCCTCCCGAGCGAGGCCCCGCCCGCCCAGTTTCTCCTCCCAGCTTGGCCCCGCCCGCCCAGCTTCCCCTCCCGAACCCGGCCCCGCCCGCCAAGCTTCTCCTAGCGAGCTCGGCCCCGCCCGCCCCGCTTCCCCTCCCAGCCAGGCCCCGCCCGCCCAGTTTCTCCTCCCGAGTCCGGCCCCGCCCGCCCCGCTTCCCCTCCCAGCTAGGCCCCGCCCGCCCAGCTTCCCCTCCCGAACCCGGCCCCGCCCACCCAGCTTCTCCTCCCAGCTTAGCCCCGCCCGCCCAGTTTCTCCTCCCAGCACGGCCCCCCCACACAGCTTCCCCTCCCAGCCTGGCCCCGCCCGCCCAGTTTCTCCTCCCGAGTCCGGCCCCACCCGCCCCGCTTCTCCTCCCGAGTCCGGCCCCGCCCGCCCAGTTTCTCCTCCCGAGTCCGGCCCCGGCCGCCCAGTTTCTCATCCCAGCTTGGCCCCGCCCGCCCAGCTTCCCCTCCCGAGCGAGGCCCCGCCCGCCCAGTTTCTCCTCCCGAGCGAGGCCCCGCCCGCCCCGCTTCCCCTCCCAGCCAGGCCCCGCCCGCCCAGCTTCCCCTCCCGAACCCGGCCCCGCCCGCCCAGCTTCTCCTCCCAGCACGGCCCCGCCCGCCCAGTTTCTCCTCCCAGCCTGGCCCCGCCCGCCCAGTTTCTCCTCCCAGCACGGCCCCGCCCGCCCAGTTTCTCCTCCCAGCACGGCCCCGCCCACCCAGCTTCCCCTCCCAGCCTGGCCCCGCCCGCCCAGTTTCTCCTCCCGAGTGCGGCCCCGCCCGCCCCGCTTCTCCTCCCGAGCGAGGCCCCGCCCGCCCAGCTTCCCCTCCCGAACCCGGCCCCGCCCGCCCAGCTTCTGCTAGCGAGCTCGGCCCCGCCCGCCCAGCTTCCCCTCCCAGCTTGGCCCCGCCCGCCCAGTTTCTCCTCCCAGCCAGGCCCCGCCCGCCCAGTTTCTCCTCCCGAGTCCGGCCCCGCCCGCCCCGCTTCCCCTCCCAGCCAGGCCCCGCCCGCCCAGCTTCCCCTCCCGAACCCGGCCCCGCCCGCCCAGCTTCTCCTCCCAGCTTAGCCCCGCCCGCCCAGTTTCTCCTCCCAGCACGGCCCCGCCCGGCCAGTTTCTCCTCCCAGCACGGCCCCGCCCACCCAGCTTCCCCTCCCAGCCTGGCCCCGCCCGCCCAGTTTCTCCTCCCGAGTGCGGCCCCGCCCGCCCCGCTTCTCCTCCCGAGTCCGGCCCCGCCCGCCCAGCTTCCCCTCCCAGCTTGGCCCCGCCCGCCCAGCTTCCCCTCCCAGCCAGGCCCCGCCCGCCCAGTTTCTCCTCCCGAGCCCGGCCCCGCCCACTCCGCTTCCCCTCCCAGCCAGGCCCCGCCCGCCCAGTTTCTCCTCCCGAGTCCGGCCCCGCCCGCCCAGTTTCTCCTCCCGAGCCCGGCCCCGCCCGCCCCGCTTCCCCTCCCAGCTTAGCCCCGGCCGCCCAGTTTCTCCTCCCGAGCGAGGCCCCGCCCGCCCAGCTTCCCCTCCCGAATCCGGCCCCGCCCGCCCATGTTCCCCTCCCAGCCAGGCCCCGCCCGCCCAGTTTCTCCACCCAGCTTGGCCCCGCCCGCCCAGCTTCCCCTCCCGATCCCGGCCCCGCCCGCCCATGTTCCCCTCCCAGCCAGGCCCCGCCCGCCCAGTTTCTCCTCCCAGCTTGGCCCCGCCCGCCCAGCTTCCCCTCCCGATCCCGGCCCCGCCCGCCCATGTTCCCCTCCCAGCTTGGCCCCGCCCGCCCAGTTTCTCCTCCCGAACCCGGCCCCGCCCGCCCAGCTTCCCCTCCAAGCCTGGCCCCGCCCGCCCAGTTTCTCCTCCCGAGTGCGGCCCCGCCCGCCCCGCTTCTCCTCCCGAGTCCGGCCCCGCCCGCCCAGTTTCTCCTCCCGAGTCCGGCCCCGGCCGCCCAGTTTCTCATCCCAGCTTGGCCCCGCCCGCCCAGCTTCCCCTCCCGAGCGAGGCCCCGCCCGCCCAGTTTCTCCTCCCGAGCGAGGCCCCGCCCGCCCCGCTTCCCCTCCCAGCCAGGCCCCGCCCGCCCAGCTTCCCCTCCCGAACCCGGCCCCGCCCGCCCAGCTTCTCCTCCCAGCACGGCCCCGCCCGCCCAGCTTCCCCTCCCAGCTTGGCCCCGCCCGCCCAGTTTCTCCTCCCAGCCAGGCCCCGCCCGCCCAGTTTCTCCTCCCGAGTCCGGCCCCGCCCGCCCCGCTTCCCCTCCCAGCCAGGCCCCGCCCGCCCAGCTTCCCCTCCCGAACCCGGCCCCGCCCGCCCAGCTTCTCCTCCCAGCTTAGCCCCGCCCGCCCAGTTTCTCCTCCCAGCACGGCCCCGCCCGGCCAGTTTCTCCTCCCAGCACGGCCCCGCCCACCCAGCTTCCCCTCCCAGCCTGGCCCCGCCCGCCCAGTTTCTCCTCCCGAGTGCGGCCCCGCCCGCCCCGCTTCTCCTCCCGAGTCCGGCCCCGCCCGCCCAGCTTCCCCTCCCAGCTTGGCCCCGCCCGCCCAGCTTCCCCTCCCAGCCAGGCCCCGCCCGCCCAGTTTCTCCTCCCGAGCCCGGCCCCGCCCACTCCGCTTCCCCTCCCAGCCAGGCCCCGCCCGCCCAGTTTCTCCTCCCGAGTCCGGCCCCGCCCGCCCAGTTTCTCCTCCCGAGCCCGGCCCCGCCCGCCCCGCTTCCCCTCCCAGCTTGGCCCCGCCCGCCCAGTTTCTCCTCCCGAGCGAGGCCCCCGCCCGCCCAGTTTCTCCTCCCAGCACGGCCCCGCCCGCCCAGTTTCTCCTCCCAGCACGGCCCCGCCCACCCAGCTTCCCCTCCCAGCCTGGCCCCGCCCGCCCAGTTTCTCCTCCCGAGTGCGGCCCCGCCCGCCCCGCTTCTCCTCCCGAGCGAGGCCCCGCCCGCCCAGCTTCCCCTCCCGAACCCGGCCCCGCCCGCCCAGCTTCTGCTAGCGAGCTCGGCCCCGCCCGCCCAGCTTCCCCTCCCAGCTTGGCCCCGCCCGCCCAGTTTCTCCTCCCAGCCAGGCCCCGCCCGCCCAGTTTCTCCTCCCGAGTCCGGCCCCGCCCGCCCCGCTTCCCCTCCCAGCCAGGCCCCGCCCGCCCAGCTTCCCCTCCCGAACCCGGCCCCGCCCGCCCAGCTTCTCCTCCCAGCTTAGCCCCGCCCGCCCAGTTTCTCCTCCCAGCACGGCCCCGCCCGGCCAGTTTCTCCTCCCAGCACGGCCCCGCCCACCCAGCTTCCCCTCCCAGCCTGGCCCCGCCCGCCCAGTTTCTCCTCCCGAGCCCGGCCCCGCCCACTCCGCTTCCCCTCCCAGCCAGGCCCCGCCCGCCCAGTTTCTCCTCCCGAGTCCGGCCCCGCCCGCCCAGTTTCTCCTCCCGAGCCCGGCCCCGCCCGCCCCGCTTCCCCTCCCAGCTTGGCCCCGCCCGCCCAGTTTCTCCTCCCGAGCTCGGCCCCGCCCGCCCCGCTTCCCCTCCCAGCTTGGCCCCGCCCGCCCCGCTTCCCATCCCGAGCGAGGCCCCGCCCGCCCAGCTTCCCCTCCCGAACCGGGCCCCGCCCGCCAAGCTTCTCCTAGCGAGCTCGGCCCCGCCCGCCCCGCTTCCCCTCCCAGCTTGGCCCCGCCCGCCCAGTTTCTCCTCCCAGCCAGGCCCCGCCCGCCCAGTTTCTCCTCCCAGCTTGGCCCCGCCCGCCCAGCTTCCCCTCCCGAACCGGGCCCCGCCCGCCAAGCTTCTCCTAGCGAGCTCGGCCCCGCCCGCCCCGCTTCCCCTCCCAGCTTGGCCCCGCCCCCCAGTTTCTCCTCCCAGCCAGGCCCCGCCCGCCCAGTTTCTCCTCCCAGCTTGGCCCCGCCCGCCCAGCTTCCCCTCCCGTACCCGGCCCCGCCCGCCCATGTTCCCCTCCCAGCCTGGCCCCGCCCGCCCAGCTTCCCATCCCGAGCGAGGCCCCGCCCGCCCAGTTTCTCCTCCCAGCTTGGCCCCGCCCGCCCAGCTTCCCCTCCCGTACCCGGCCCCGCCCGCCAAGCTTCTCCTAGCGAGCTCGGCCCCGCCCGCCCCGCTTCCCCTCCAAGCCAGGCCCCGCCCGCCCAGTTTCTCCTCCCGAGTCCGGCCCCGCCCGCCCCGCTTCCCCTCCCAGCCTGGCCCCGCCCGCCCAGTTTCTCCTCCCGAGTCCGGCCCCGCCCGCCCCGCTTTTCCTCCCGAGTCCGGCCCCGCCCGCCCAGTTTCTCCTCCCGAGTCGGGCCCCGGCCGCCCAGTTTCTCCTCCCGAGCGAGGCCCCGCCCGCCCAGTTTCTCCTCCCAGCTTGGCCCCGCCCGCCCAGCTTCCCCTCCCGAACCCGGCCCCGCCCGCCAAGCTTCTCCTAGCGAGCTCGGCCCCGCCCGCCCAGCTTCCCCTCCTGAACCCGGCCCCGCCCGCCCAGTTTCTCCTCCCGAGTCCGGCCCCGCCCGCCCCGCTTCCCCTCCCAGCTAGGCCCCGCCCGCCCAGCTTCCCCTCCCGAACCCGGCCCCGCCCGCCCAGCTTCTCCTCCCAGCTTAGCCCCGCCCGCCCAGTTTCTCCTCCCAGCACGGCCCCCCCACACAGCTTCCCCTCCCAGCCTGGCCCCGCCCGCCCAGTTTCTCCTCCCGAGTGCGGCCCCGCCCGCCCCGCTTCTCCTCCCGAGTCCGGCCCCGCCCGCCCAGTTTCTCCTCCCGAGTCCGGCCCCGGCCGCCCAGTTTCTCATCCCAGCTTGGCCCCGCCCGCCCAGCTTCCCCTCCCGAGCGAGGCCCCGCCCGCCCAGTTTCTCCTCCCGAGCGAGGCCCCGCCCGCCCCGCTTCCCCTCCCAGCCAGGCCCCGCCCGCCCAGCTTCCCCTCCCGAACCCGGCCCCGCCCGCCCAGCTTCTCCTCCCAGCACGGCCCCGCCCGCCCAGCTTCCCCTCCCAGCTTGGCCCCGCCCGCCCAGTTTCTCCTCCCAGCCAGGCCCCGCCCGCCCAGTTTCTCCTCCCGAGTCCGGCCCCGCCCGCCCCGCTTCCCCTCCCAGCCAGGCCCCGCCCGCCCAGCTTCCCCTCCCGAACCCGGCCCCGCCCAGCTTCTCCTCCCAGCTTAGCCCCGCCCGCCCAGTTTCTCCTCCCAGCACGGCCCCGCCCGGCCAGTTTCTCCTCCCAGCACGGCCCCGCCCACCCAGCTTCCCCTCCCAGCCTGGCCCCGCCCGCCCAGTTTCTCCTCCCGAGTGCGGCCCCGCCCGCCCCGCTTCTCCTCCCGAGTCCGGCCCCGCCCGCCCATGTCCCCTCCCAGCCAGGCTTCGCCCGCCCAGTTTCTCCTCCCAGCTTGGCCCCGCCCGCCCAGCTTCCCCTCCCGATCCCGGCCCCGCCCGCCCATGTTCCCCTCCCAGCTTGGCCCCGCCCGCCCAGTTTCTCCTCCCGAACCCGGCCCCGCCCGCCCAGCTTCTCCTCCCAGCTTAGCCCCGCCCGCCCAGTTTCTCCTCCCAGCACGGTCCCGGCCGCCCAGTTTCTCCTCCCAGCCAGGCCCCGACCGCCCAGCTTCCCCTCCCGAACCCGGCCCCGCCCGCCCAGCTTCTGCTAGCGAGCTCGGCCCCGCCCGCCCAGCTTCCCGTCCCAGCTTGGCCCCGCCCGCCCAGTTTCTCCTCCCGAGCTCGGCCCCGCCCGCCCCGCTTCCCCTCCCAGCTTGGCCCCGCTCGCCCCGCTTCCCATCCCGAGCGAGGCCCCCCCCGCCCAGTTTCTCCTCCCAGCTTGGCCCCGCCCGCCCAGCTTCCCCTCCCGAACCGGGCCCCGCCCGCCAAGCTTCTCCTAGCGAGCTCGGCCCCGCCCGCCCCGCTTCCCCTCCCAGCTTGGCCCCGCCCGCCCAGTTTCTCCTCCCAGCCAGGCCCCGCCCGCCCAGTTTCTCCTCCCGAGTCCGGCCCCGCCCGCCCCGCTTCCCCTCCCAGCCAGGCCCCGCCCGCCCAGTTTCTCCTCCCAGCTTGGCCCCGCCCGCCCAGCTTCCCCTCCCGATCCCGGCCCCGCCCGCCCATGTTCCCCTCCCAGCTTGGCCCCGCCCGCCCAGTTTCTCCTCCCGAACCCGGCCCCGCCCGCCCAGCTTCCCCTCCAAGCCAGGCCCCGCCCGCCCATGTTCCCCTCCCAGCCTGGCCCCGCCCGCCCAGCTTCCCATCCCGAGCGAGGCCCCGCCCGCCCAGTTTCTCCTCCCAGCTTGGCCCCGCCCGCCCAGCTTCCCCTCCCGAACCCGGCCCCGCCCGCCAAGCTTCTCCTAGCGAGCTCGGCCCCGCCCGCCCCGCTTCCCCTCCCAGCCAGGCCCCGCCCGCCCAGTTTCTCCTCCCGAGTCCGGCCCCGCCCGCCCCGCTTCCCCTCCCAGCTAGGCCCCGCCCGCCCAGCTTCCCCTCCCGAACCCGGCCCCGCCCGCCCAGCTTCTCCTCCCAGCTTAGCCCCGCCCGCCCAGTTTCTCCTCCCAGCACGGCCCCCCCACACAGCTTCCCCTCCCAGCCTGGCCCCGCCCGCCCAGTTTCTCCTCCCGAGTCCGGCCCCGCCCGCCCCGCTTCTCCTCCCGAGTCCGGCCCCGCCCGCCCAGTTTCTCCTCCCGAGTCCGGCCCCGGCCGCCCAGTTTCTCATCCCAGCTTGGCCCCGCCCGCCCAGCTTCCCCTCCCGAGCGAGGCCCCGCCCGCCCAGTTTCTCCTCCCGAGCGAGGCCCCGCCCGCCCCGCTTCCCCTCCCAGCCAGGCCCCGCCCGCCCAGCTTGCCCTCCCGAACCCGGCCCCGCCCGCCCAGCTTCTCCTCCCAGCTTAGCCCCGCCCGCCCAGCTTCTCCTCCCAGCACGGCCCCGCCCGCCCAGCTTCTCCTCCCAGCTTAGCCCCGCCCGCCCAGTTTCTCCTCCCAGCACGTCCCCGCCTGCCCAGTTTCTCCTCCCAGCACGGCCCCGCCCACCCAGCTTCCCCTCCCAGCCTGGCCCCGCCCGCCCAGTTTCTCCTCCCGAGTGCGGCCCCGCCCGCCCCGCTTCTCCTCCCGAGTCCGGCCCCGCCCGCCCAGCTTCCCCTCCCAGCTTGGCCCCGCCCGCCCAGCTTCCCCTCCCAGCCAGGCCCCGCCCGCCCAGTTTCTCCTCCCGAGCCCGGCCCCGCCCACTCCGCTTCCCCTCCCAGCCAGGCCCCGCCCGCCCAGTTTCTCCTCCCGAGTCCGGCCCCGCCCGCCCAGTTTCTCCTCCCGAGCCCGGCCCCGCCCGCCCCGCTTCCCCTCCCAGCTTGGCCCCGCCCGCCCAGTTTCTCCTCCCGAGCGAGGCCCCGCCCGCCCAGCTTCCCCTCCCGAATCCGGCCCCGCCCGCCCATGTTCCCCTCCCAGCCAGGCCCCGCCCGCCCAGTTTCTCCACCCAGCTTGGCCCCGCCCGCCCAGCTTCCCCTCCCGATCCCGGCCCCGCCCGCCCATGTTCCCCTCCCAGCCAGGCCCCGCCCGCCCAGTTTCTCCTCCCAGCTTGGCCCCGCCCGCCCAGCTTCCCCTCCCGATCCCGGCCCCGCCCGCCCATGTTCCCCTCCCAGCTTGGCCCCGCCCGCCCAGTTTCTCCTCCCGAACCCGGCCCCGCCCGCCCAGCTTCCCCTCCAAGCCAGGCCCCGCCTGCCCCGCTTCCCCTCCCGAGTCCGGCCCCGCCCGCCCAGTTTCTCCTCCCGAGCTTGGCCCCGCCCGCCCAGCTTCCCCTCCCGATCCCGACCCCGCCCGCCCATGTTCCCCTCCCAGCCTGGCCCCGCCCGCCCAGCTTCCCATCCCGAGCGAGGCCCCGCCCGCCCAGTTTCTCCTCCCAGCTTGGCCCCGCCCGCCCAGCTTCCCCTCCCGAACCCGGCCCCGCCCGCCAAGCTTCTCCTAGCGAGCTCGGCCCCGCCCGCCCAGTTTCTCCTCCCGAGTCCGGCCCCGCCCGCCCCGCTTCCCCTCCCAGCTAGGCCCCGCCCGCCCAGCTTCCCCTCCCGAACCCGGCCCCGCCCGCCCAGCTTCTCCTCCCAGCTTAGCCCCGCCCGCCCAGTTTCTCCTCCCAGCACGGCCCCCCCACACAGCTTCCCCTCCCAGCCTGGCCCCGCCCGCCCAGTTTCTCCTCCCGAGTCCGGCCCCACCCGCCCCGCTTCTCCTCCCGAGTCCGGCCCCGCCCGCCCAGTTTCTCCTCCCGAGTCCGGCCCCGCCCGCCCAGTTTCTCCTCCCGAGTCCGGCCCCGGCCGCCCAGTTTCTCATCCCAGCTTGGCCCCGCCCGCCCAGCTTCCCCTCCCGAGCGAGGCCCCGCCCGCCCAGTTTCTCCTCCCGAGCGAGGCCCCGCCCGCCCCGCTTCCCCTCCCAGCCAGGCCCCGCCCGCCCAGCTTCCCCTCCCGAACCCGGCCCCGCCCGCCCAGCTTCTCCTCCCAGCTTAGCCCCGCCCGCCCAGCTTCTCCTCCCAGCACGGCCCCGCCCGCCCAGTTTCTCCTCCCAGCCTGGCCCCGCCCGCCCAGTTTCTCCTCCCGAGTCCGGCCCCGCCCGCCCAGCTTCCCCTCCCAGTTCGGCCCCGCCCGCCCAGCTTCCCCTCCCGAGTCCGGCCCCGCCCGCCCAGTTTCTCCTCCCGAGCGAGGCCCCGCCCGCCCAGCTTCCCCTCCCGAGCGAGGCCCCGCCCGCCCAGTTTCTCCTCCCGAGCGAGGCCCCGCCCGCCCAGCTTCCCCTCCCGAGCCCGGCCCCGCCCGCCCAGCTTCTCCTCCCAGCTAAGCCCCGCCCGCCCAGTTTCTCCTCCCAGCACGGCCCCGCCCGCCCAGTTTCTCCTCCCAGCACGGCCCCGCCCACCCAGCTTCCCCTCCCAGCCTGGCCCCGCCCGCCCAGTTTCTCCTCCCGAGTGCGGCCCCGCCCGCCCCGCTTCTCCTCCCGAGCGAGGCCCCGCCCGCCCAGCTTCCCCTCCCAGCTTGGCCCCGCCCGCCCAGCTTCCCCTCCCGAACCCGGCCCCGCCCGCCCAGCTTCTGCTAGCGAGCTCGGCCCCGCCCGCCCAGCTTCCCCTCCCAGCTTGGCCCCGCCCGCCCAGTTTCTCCTCCCAGCCAGGCCCCGCCCGCCCAGTTTCTCCTCCCGAGTCCGGCCCCGCCCGCCCAGTTTCTCCTCCCGAACCCGGCCCCGCCCGCCCAGCTTCTGCAAGCGAACTCGGCCCCGCCCGCCCAGCTTCCCCTCCCGACTCCGGCCCCGCCCGCCCAGTTTCTCCTCCCGAGCGAGGCCCCGCCCGGCCAGTTTCTCCTCCCAGCTTGGCCCCGCCCGCCCCGCTTCCCCTCCCAGCCAGGCCCCGCCCGCCCAGTTTCTCCTCCCAAGTCCGGCCCCGCCCGCCGAGTTTCTCCTCCCAAGTCCGGCCCCGCCCGCCCAGTTTCTCCTCCCGAGCCCGGCCCCGCCCGCCCCGCCCCGCTTCCCCTCCCAGCTTGGCCCCGCCCGCCCAGTTTCTCCTCCCGAGTCCGGCCCCGCCCGCCCAGTTTCTCCTCCCAAGTCCGGCCCCGCCCGCCCAGTTTCTCCTCCCAAGTCCGGCCCCGCCCGCCCAGTTTCTCCTCCCGAGCCCGGCCCCGCCCGCCCCGCCCCGCTTCCCCTCCCAGCTTGGCCCCGCCCGCCCAGTTTCTCCTCCCAAGTCCGGCCCCGCCCGCCCAGTTTCTCCTCCCGAGCCCGGCCCCGCCCGCCCCGCCCAGCTTCCCCTCCCAGCTTGGCCCCGCCCGCCCAGTTTCTCCTCCCGAGCGAGGCCCCGCCCGCCCAGTTTCTCCTCCCGAGCGAGGCCCCGCCCGCCCAGCTTCCCCTCCCGAATCCGGCCCCGCCCGCCCATGTTCCCCTCCCAGCCAGGCCCCGCCCGCCCAGTTTCTCCACCCAGCTTGGCCCCGCCCGCCCAGCTTCCCCTCCCGATCCCGGCCCCGCCCGCCCCGCCCAGCTTCCCCTCCCAGCTTGGCCCCGCCCGCCCAGTTTCTCCTCCCGAGAGAGGCCCCGCCCGCCCAGTTTCTCCTCCCGAGCCCGGCCCCGCCCGCCCCGCCCAGCTTCCCCTCCCAGCCAGGCCCCGCCCGCCAAGTTTCTCCTCCCGAGTCCGGCCCCGCCCGCCCCGCTTCCCCTCCCAGCCAGGCCCCGCCCGCCCAGTTTCTCCTCCCAGCTTGGCCCCGCCCGCCCAGCTTCCCCTCCCGATCCCGGCCCCGCCCGCCCATGTTCCCCTCCCAGCCTGGCCCCGCCCGCCCAGCTTCCCATCCCGAGCGAGGCCCCGCCCGCCCAGTTTCTCCTCCCAGCTTGGCCCCGCCCGCCCAGTTTCTCCTCCCAGCCAGGCCCCGCCCGCCCAGTTTCTCCTCCCGAGTCCGGCCCCGCCCGCCCCGCTTCCCCTCCCAGCCAGGTCCCGCCCGCCCAGTTTCTCCTCCCAGCTTGGCCCCGCCCGCCCAGCTTCCCCTCCCGATCCCGGCCCCGCCCGCCCATGTTCCCCTCCCAGCCTGGCCCCGCCCGCCCAGCTTCCCATCCCGAGCGAGGCCCCGCCCGCCCAGTTTCTCCTCCCAGCTTGGCCCCGCCCGCCCAGCTTCCCCTCCCGTACCCGGCCCCGCCCGCCAAGCTTCTCCTAGCGAGCTCGGCCCCGCCCGCCCCGCTTCCCCTCCAAGCCAGGCCCCGCCCGCCCAGTTTCTCCTCCCGAGTCCGGCCCCGCCCGCCCCGCTTCCCCTCCCAGCCTGGCCCCGCCCGCCCAGTTTCTCCTCCCGAGTCCGGCCCCGCCCGCCCCGCTTTTCCTCCCGAGTCCGGCCCCGCCCGCCCAGTTTCTCCTCCCGAGTCCGGCCCCGGCCGCCCAGTTTCTCCTCCCGAGCGAGGCCCCGCCCGCCCAGTTTCTCCTCCCAGCTTGGCCCCGCCCGCCCAGCTTCCCCTCCCGAACCCGGCCCCGCCCGCCAAGCTTCTCCTAGCGAGCTCGGCCCCGCCCGCCCCGCTTCCCCTCCCAGCCAGGCCCCGCCCGCCCAGTTTCTCCTCCCGAGTCCGGCCCCGCCCGCCCCGCTTCCCCTCCCAGCTAGGCCCCGCCCGCCCAGCTTCCCCTCCCGAACCCGGCCCCGCCCAGCTTCTCCTCCCAGCTTAGCCCCGCCCGCCCAGTTTCTCCTCCCAGCACGGCCCCCCCACACAGCTTCCCCTCCCAGCCTGGCCCCGCCCGCCCAGTTTCTCCTCCCGAGTCCGGCCCCACCCGCCCCGCTTCTCCTCCCGAGTCCGGCCCCGCCCGCCCAGTTTCTCCTCCCGAGTCCGGCCCCGGCCGCCCAGTTTCTCATCCCAGCTTGGCCCCGCCCGCCCAGCTTCCCCTCCCGAGCGAGGCCCCGCCCGCCCAGTTTCTCCTCCCGAGCCAGGCCCCGCCCGCCCCGCTTCCCCTCCCAGCCAGGCCCCGCCCGCCCAGCTTCCCCTCCCGAACCCGGCCCCGCCCGCCCAGCTTCTCCTCCCAGCACGGCCCCGCCCGCCCCGCTTTTCCTCCCGAGTCCGGCCCCGCCCGCCCAGTTTCTCCTCCCGAGTCCGGCCCCGGCCGCCCAGTTTCTCCTCCCGAGCGAGGCCCCGCCCGCCCAGTTTCTCCTCCCAGCTTGGCCCCGCCCGCCCAGCTACCCCTCCCGAGTCCGGCCCCGCCCGCCCAGCTTCCCCTCCCGAGCGAGGCCCCGCCCGCCCAGTTTCTCCTCCCGAGCGAGGCCCCGCCCGCCCAGCTTCTCCTCCCAGCACGGCCCCGCCCGCCCAGTTTCTCCTCCCAGCCTGGCCCCGCCCGCCCAGTTTCTCCTCCCGAGTCCGGCCCCGCCCGCCCCGCTTCTCCTCCCGAGTCCGGCCCCGCCCGCCCAGCTTCCCCTCCCAGCTTGGCCCCGCCCGCCCAGCTACCCCTCCCGAGTCCGGCCCCGCCCGCCCAGTTTCTCCTCCCGAGCGAGGCCCCGCCCGCCCAGCTTCCCCTCCCGAGCGAGGCCCCGCCCGCCCAGTTTCTCCTCCCGAGCGAGGCCCCGCCCGCCCAGCTTCCCCTCCCGAACCCGGTCCCGCCCGCCCAGCTTCTCCGCCCAGCTAAGCCCCGCCCGCCCAGTTTCTCCTCCCAGCACGGCCCCGCCCGCCCAGTTTCTCCTCCCAGCACGGCCCCCCCACACAGCTTCCCCTCCCAGCCTGGCCCCGCCCGCCCAGTTTCTCCTCCCGAGTGCGGCCCCGCCCGCCCCGCTTCTCCTCCCGAGTCCGGCCCCGCCCGCCCAGTTTCTCCTCCCGAGTCCGGCCCCGGCCGCCCAGTTTCTCATCCCAGCTTGGCCCCGCCCGCCCAGCTTCCCCTCCCGAGCGAGGCCCCGCCCGCCCAGTTTCTCCTCCCGAGCGAGGCCCCGCCCGCCCCGCTTCCCCTCCCAGCCAGGCCCCGCCCGCCCAGCTTCCCCTCCCGAACCCGGCCCCGCCCGCCCAGCTTCTCCTCCCAGCACGGCCCCGCCCGCCCAGCTTCCCCTCCCAGCTTGGCCCCGCCCGCCCAGTTTCTCCTCCCAGCCAGGCCCCGCCCGCCCAGTTTCTCCTCCCGAGTCCGGCCCCGCCCGCCCCGCTTCCCCTCCCAGCCAGGCCCCGCCCGCCCAGCTTCCCCTCCCGAACCCGGCCCCGCCCAGCTTCTCCTCCCAGCTTAGCCCCGCCCGCCCAGTTTCTCCTCCCAGCACGGCCCCGCCCGGCCAGTTTCTCCTCCCAGCACGGCCCCGCCCACCCAGCTTCCCCTCCCAGCCTGGCCCCGCCCGCCCAGTTTCTCCTCCCGAGTGCGGCCCCGCCCGCCCCGCTTCTCCTCCCGAGTCCGGCCCCGCCCGCCCATGTCCCCTCCCAGCCAGGCTTCGCCCGCCCAGTTTCTCCTCCCAGCTTGGCCCCGCCCGCCCAGCTTCCCCTCCCGATCCCGGCCCCGCCCGCCCATGTTCCCCTCCCAGCTTGGCCCCGCCCGCCCAGTTTCTCCTCCCGAACCCGGCCCCGCCCGCCCAGCTTCTCCTCCCAGCTTAGCCCCGCCCGCCCAGTTTCTCCTCCCAGCACGGTCCCGGCCGCCCAGTTTCTCCTCCCAGCCAGGCCCCGACCGCCCAGCTTCCCCTCCCGAACCCGGCCCCGCCCGCCCAGCTTCTGCTAGCGAGCTCGGCCCCGCCCGCCCAGCTTCCCGTCCCAGCTTGGCCCCGCCCGCCCAGTTTCTCCTCCCGAGCTCGGCCCCGCCCGCCCCGCTTCCCCTCCCAGCTTGGCCCCGCTCGCCCCGCTTCCCATCCCGAGCGAGGCCCCGCCCGCCCAGTTTCTCCTCCCAGCTTGGCCCCGCCCGCCCAGCTTCCCCTCCCGAACCGGGCCCCGCCCGCCAAGCTTCTCCTAGCGAGCTCGGCCCCGCCCGCCCCGCTTCCCCTCCCAGCTTGGCCCCGCCCGCCCAGTTTCTCCTCCCAGCCAGGCCCCGCCCGCCCAGTTTCTCCTCCCGAGTCCGGCCCCGCCCGCCCCGCTTCCCCTCCCAGCCAGGCCCCGCCCGCCCAGTTTCTCCTCCCAGCTTGGCCCCGCCCGCCCAGCTTCCCCTCCCGATCCCGGCCCCGCCCGCCCATGTTCCCCTCCCAGCTTGGCCCCGCCCGCCCAGTTTCTCCTCCCGAACCCGGCCCCGCCCGCCCAGCTTCCCCTCCAAGCCAGGCCCCGCCCGCCCATGTTCCCCTCCCAGCCTGGCCCCGCCCGCCCAGCTTCCCATCCCGAGCGAGGCCCCGCCCGCCCAGTTTCTCCTCCCAGCTTGGCCCCGCCCGCCCAGCTTCCCCTCCCGAACCCGGCCCCGCCCGCCAAGCTTCTCCTAGCGAGCTCGGCCCCGCCCGCCCCGCTTCCCCTCCCAGCCAGGCCCCGCCCGCCCAGTTTCTCCTCCCGAGTCCGGCCCCGCCCGCCCCGCTTCCCCTCCCAGCTAGGCCCCGCCCGCCCAGCTTCCCCTCCCGAACCCGGCCCCGCCCGCCCAGCTTCTCCTCCCAGCTTAGCCCCGCCCGCCCAGTTTCTCCTCCCAGCACGGCCCCCCCACACAGCTTCCCCTCCCAGCCTGGCCCCGCCCGCCCAGTTTCTCCTCCCGAGTCCGGCCCCGCCCGCCCCGCTTCTCCTCCCGAGTCCGGCCCCGCCCGCCCAGTTTCTCCTCCCGAGTCCGGCCCCGGCCGCCCAGTTTCTCATCCCAGCTTGGCCCCGCCCGCCCAGCTTCCCCTCCCGAGCGAGGCCCCGCCCGCCCAGTTTCTCCTCCCGAGCGAGGCCCCGCCCGCCCCGCTTCCCCTCCCAGCCAGGCCCCGCCCGCCCAGCTTGCCCTCCCGAACCCGGCCCCGCCCGCCCAGCTTCTCCTCCCAGCTTAGCCCCGCCCGCCCAGCTTCTCCTCCCAGCACGGCCCCGCCCGCCCAGCTTCTCCTCCCAGCTTAGCCCCGCCCGCCCAGTTTCTCCTCCCAGCACGTCCCCGCCTGCCCAGTTTCTCCTCCCAGCACGGCCCCGCCCACCCAGCTTCCCCTCCCAGCCTGGCCCCGCCCGCCCAGTTTCTCCTCCCGAGTGCGGCCCCGCCCGCCCCGCTTCTCCTCCCGAGTCCGGCCCCGCCCGCCCAGCTTCCCCTCCCAGCTTGGCCCCGCCCGCCCAGCTTCCCCTCCCAGCCAGGCCCCGCCCGCCCAGTTTCTCCTCCCGAGCCCGGCCCCGCCCACTCCGCTTCCCCTCCCAGCCAGGCCCCGCCCGCCCAGTTTCTCCTCCCGAGTCCGGCCCCGCCCGCCCAGTTTCTCCTCCCGAGCCCGGCCCCGCCCGCCCCGCTTCCCCTCCCAGCTTGGCCCCGCCCGCCCAGTTTCTCCTCCCGAGCGAGGCCCCGCCCGCCCAGCTTCCCCTCCCGAATCCGGCCCCGCCCGCCCATGTTCCCCTCCCAGCCAGGCCCCGCCCGCCCAGTTTCTCCACCCAGCTTGGCCCCGCCCGCCCAGCTTCCCCTCCCGATCCCGGCCCCGCCCGCCCATGTTCCCCTCCCAGCCAGGCCCCGCCCGCCCAGTTTCTCCTCCCAGCTTGGCCCCGCCCGCCCAGCTTCCCCTCCCGATCCCGGCCCCGCCCGCCCATGTTCCCCTCCCAGCTTGGCCCCGCCCGCCCAGTTTCTCCTCCCGAACCCGGCCCCGCCCGCCCAGCTTCCCCTCCAAGCCAGGCCCCGCCTGCCCCGCTTCCCCTCCCGAGTCCGGCCCCGCCCGCCCAGTTTCTCCTCCCGAGCTTGGCCCCGCCCGCCCAGCTTCCCCTCCCGATCCCGACCCCGCCCGCCCATGTTCCCCTCCCAGCCTGGCCCCGCCCGCCCAGCTTCCCATCCCGAGCGAGGCCCCGCCCGCCCAGTTTCTCCTCCCAGCTTGGCCCCGCCCGCCCAGCTTCCCCTCCCGAACCCGGCCCCGCCCGCCAAGCTTCTCCTAGCGAGCTCGGCCCCGCCCGCCCAGTTTCTCCTCCCGAGTCCGGCCCCGCCCGCCCCGCTTCCCCTCCCAGCTAGGCCCCGCCCGCCCAGCTTCCCCTCCCGAACCCGGCCCCGCCCGCCCAGCTTCTCCTCCCAGCTTAGCCCCGCCCGCCCAGTTTCTCCTCCCAGCACGGCCCCCCCACACAGCTTCCCCTCCCAGCCTGGCCCCGCCCGCCCAGCTTCTCCTCCCGAGTCCGGCCCCGCCCGCCCCGCTTTTCCTCCCGAGTCCGGCCCCGCCCGCCCAGTTTCTCCTCCCGAGTCCGGCCCCCCCACACAGCTTCCCCTCCCAGCCTGGCCCCGCCCGCCCAGTTTCTCCTCCCGAGTCCGGCCCCACCCGCCCCGCTTCTCCTCCCGAGTCCGGCCCCGCCCGCCCAGTTTCTCCTCCCGAGTCCGGCCCCGCCCGCCCAGTTTCTCCTCCCGAGTCCGGCCCCGGCCGCCCAGTTTCTCATCCCAGCTTGGCCCCGCCCGCCCAGCTTCCCCTCCCGAGCGAGGCCCCGCCCGCCCAGTTTCTCCTCCCGAGCGAGGCCCCGCCCGCCCCGCTTCCCCTCCCAGCCAGGCCCCGCCCGCCCAGCTTCCCCTCCCGAACCCGGCCCCGCCCGCCCAGCTTCTCCTCCCAGCTTAGCCCCGCCCGCCCAGCTTCTCCTCCCAGCACGGCCCCGCCCGCCCAGTTTCTCCTCCCAGCCTGGCCCCGCCCGCCCAGTTTCTCCTCCCGAGTCCGGCCCCGCCCGCCCAGCTTCCCCTCCCAGTTCGGCCCCGCCCGCCCAGCTTCCCCTCCCGAGTCCGGCCCCGCCCGCCCAGTTTCTCCTCCCGAGCGAGGCCCCGCCCGCCCAGCTTCCCCTCCCGAGCGAGGCCCCGCCCGCCCAGTTTCTCCTCCCGAGCGAGGCCCCGCCCGCCCAGCTTCCCCTCCCGAGCCCGGCCCCGCCCGCCCAGCTTCTCCTCCCAGCTAAGCCCCGCCCGCCCAGTTTCTCCTCCCAGCACGGCCCCGCCCGCCCAGTTTCTCCTCCCAGCACGGCCCCGCCCACCCAGCTTCCCCTCCCAGCCTGGCCCCGCCCGCCCAGTTTCTCCTCCCGAGTGCGGCCCCGCCCGCCCCGCTTCTCCTCCCGAGCGAGGCCCCGCCCGCCCAGCTTCCCCTCCCAGCTTGGCCCCGCCCGCCCAGCTTCCCCTCCCGAACCCGGCCCCGCCCGCCCAGCTTCTGCTAGCGAGCTCGGCCCCGCCCGCCCAGCTTCCCCTCCCAGCTTGGCCCCGCCCGCCCAGTTTCTCCTCCCAGCCAGGCCCCGCCCGCCCAGTTTCTCCTCCCGAGTCCGGCCCCGCCCGCCCAGTTTCTCCTCCCGAACCCGGCCCCGCCCGCCCAGCTTCTGCAAGCGAACTCGGCCCCGCCCGCCCAGCTTCCCCTCCCGACTCCGGCCCCGCCCGCCCAGTTTCTCCTCCCGAGCGAGGCCCCGCCCGGCCAGTTTCTCCTCCCAGCTTGGCCCCGCCCGCCCCGCTTCCCCTCCCAGCCAGGCCCCGCCCGCCCAGTTTCTCCTCCCAAGTCCGGCCCCGCCCGCCGAGTTTCTCCTCCCAAGTCCGGCCCCGCCCGCCCAGTTTCTCCTCCCGAGCCCGGCCCCGCCCGCCCCGCCCCGCTTCCCCTCCCAGCTTGGCCCCGCCCGCCCAGTTTCTCCTCCCGAGTCCGGCCCCGCCCGCCCAGTTTCTCCTCCCAAGTCCGGCCCCGCCCGCCCAGTTTCTCCTCCCAAGTCCGGCCCCGCCCGCCCAGTTTCTCCTCCCGAGCCCGGCCCCGCCCGCCCCGCCCCGCTTCCCCTCCCAGCTTGGCCCCGCCCGCCCAGTTTCTCCTCCCAAGTCCGGCCCCGCCCGCCCAGTTTCTCCTCCCGAGCCCGGCCCCGCCCGCCCCGCCCAGCTTCCCCTCCCAGCTTGGCCCCGCCCGCCCAGTTTCTCCTCCCGAGCGAGGCCCCGCCCGCCCAGTTTCTCCTCCCGAGCGAGGCCCCGCCCGCCCAGCTTCCCCTCCCGAATCCGGCCCCGCCCGCCCATGTTCCCCTCCCAGCCAGGCCCCGCCCGCCCAGTTTCTCCACCCAGCTTGGCCCCGCCCGCCCAGCTTCCCCTCCCGATCCCGGCCCCGCCCGCCCCGCCCAGCTTCCCCTCCCAGCTTGGCCCCGCCCGCCCAGTTTCTCCTCCCGAACCCGGCCCCGCCCGCCCAGCTTCTCCTCCCAGCTTAGCCCCGCCCGCCCAGTTTCTCCTCCCAGCACGGTCCCGGCCGCCCAGTTTCTCCTCCCAGCCAGGCCCCGACCGCCCAGCTTCCCCTCCCGAACCCGGCCCCGCCCGCCCAGCTTCTGCTAGCGAGCTCGGCCCCGCCCGCCCAGCTTCCCGTCCCAGCTTGGCCCCGCCCGCCCAGTTTCTCCTCCCGAGCTCGGCCCCGCCCGCCCCGCTTCCCCTCCCAGCTTGGCCCCGCTCGCCCCGCTTCCCATCCCGAGCGAGGCCCCGCCCGCCCAGTTTCTCCTCCCAGCTTGGCCCCGCCCGCCCAGCTTCCCCTCCCGAACCGGGCCCCGCCCGCCAAGCTTCTCCTAGCGAGCTCGGCCCCGCCCGCCCCGCTTCCCCTCCCAGCTTGGCCCCGCCCGCCCAGTTTCTCCTCCCAGCCAGGCCCCGCCCGCCCAGTTTCTCCTCCCGAGTCCGGCCCCGCCCGCCCCGCTTCCCCTCCCAGCCAGGCCCCGCCCGCCCAGTTTCTCCTCCCAGCTTGGCCCCGCCCGCCCAGCTTCCCCTCCCGATCCCGGCCCCGCCCGCCCATGTTCCCCTCCCAGCTTGGCCCCGCCCGCCCAGTTTCTCCTCCCGAACCCGGCCCCGCCCGCCCAGCTTCCCCTCCAAGCCAGGCCCCGCCCGCCCATGTTCCCCTCCCAGCCTGGCCCCGCCCGCCCAGCTTCCCATCCCGAGCGAGGCCCCGCCCGCCCAGTTTCTCCTCCCAGCTTGGCCCCGCCCGCCCAGCTTCCCCTCCCGAACCCGGCCCCGCCCGCCAAGCTTCTCCTAGCGAGCTCGGCCCCGCCCGCCCCGCTTCCCCTCCCAGCCAGGCCCCGCCCGCCCAGTTTCTCCTCCCGAGTCCGGCCCCGCCCGCCCCGCTTCCCCTCCCAGCTAGGCCCCGCCCGCCCAGCTTCCCCTCCCGAACCCGGCCCCGCCCGCCCAGCTTCTCCTCCCAGCTTAGCCCCGCCCGCCCAGTTTCTCCTCCCAGCACGGCCCCCCCACACAGCTTCCCCTCCCAGCCTGGCCCCGCCCGCCCAGTTTCTCCTCCCGAGTCCGGCCCCGCCCGCCCCGCTTCTCCTCCCGAGTCCGGCCCCGCCCGCCCAGTTTCTCCTCCCGAGTCCGGCCCCGGCCGCCCAGTTTCTCATCCCAGCTTGGCCCCGCCCGCCCAGCTTCCCCTCCCGAGCGAGGCCCCGCCCGCCCAGTTTCTCCTCCCGAGCGAGGCCCCGCCCGCCCCGCTTCCCCTCCCAGCCAGGCCCCGCCCGCCCAGCTTGCCCTCCCGAACCCGGCCCCGCCCGCCCAGCTTCTCCTCCCAGCTTAGCCCCGCCCGCCCAGCTTCTCCTCCCAGCACGGCCCCGCCCGCCCAGCTTCTCCTCCCAGCTTAGCCCCGCCCGCCCAGTTTCTCCTCCCAGCACGTCCCCGCCTGCCCAGTTTCTCCTCCCAGCACGGCCCCGCCCACCCAGCTTCCCCTCCCAGCCTGGCCCCGCCCGCCCAGTTTCTCCTCCCGAGTGCGGCCCCGCCCGCCCCGCTTCTCCTCCCGAGTCCGGCCCCGCCCGCCCAGCTTCCCCTCCCAGCTTGGCCCCGCCCGCCCAGCTTCCCCTCCCAGCCAGGCCCCGCCCGCCCAGTTTCTCCTCCCGAGCCCGGCCCCGCCCACTCCGCTTCCCCTCCCAGCCAGGCCCCGCCCGCCCAGTTTCTCCTCCCGAGTCCGGCCCCGCCCGCCCAGTTTCTCCTCCCGAGCCCGGCCCCGCCCGCCCCGCTTCCCCTCCCAGCTTGGCCCCGCCCGCCCAGTTTCTCCTCCCGAGCGAGGCCCCGCCCGCCCAGCTTCCCCTCCCGAATCCGGCCCCGCCCGCCCATGTTCCCCTCCCAGCCAGGCCCCGCCCGCCCAGTTTCTCCACCCAGCTTGGCCCCGCCCGCCCAGCTTCCCCTCCCGATCCCGGCCCCGCCCGCCCATGTTCCCCTCCCAGCCAGGCCCCGCCCGCCCAGTTTCTCCTCCCAGCTTGGCCCCGCCCGCCCAGCTTCCCCTCCCGATCCCGGCCCCGCCCGCCCATGTTCCCCTCCCAGCTTGGCCCCGCCCGCCCAGTTTCTCCTCCCGAACCCGGCCCCGCCCGCCCAGCTTCCCCTCCAAGCCAGGCCCCGCCTGCCCCGCTTCCCCTCCCGAGTCCGGCCCCGCCCGCCCAGTTTCTCCTCCCGAGCTTGGCCCCGCCCGCCCAGCTTCCCCTCCCGATCCCGACCCCGCCCGCCCATGTTCCCCTCCCAGCCTGGCCCCGCCCGCCCAGCTTCCCATCCCGAGCGAGGCCCCGCCCGCCCAGTTTCTCCTCCCAGCTTGGCCCCGCCCGCCCAGCTTCCCCTCCCGAACCCGGCCCCGCCCGCCAAGCTTCTCCTAGCGAGCTCGGCCCCGCCCGCCCAGTTTCTCCTCCCGAGTCCGGCCCCGCCCGCCCCGCTTCCCCTCCCAGCTAGGCCCCGCCCGCCCAGCTTCCCCTCCCGAACCCGGCCCCGCCCGCCCAGCTTCTCCTCCCAGCTTAGCCCCGCCCGCCCAGTTTCTCCTCCCAGCACGGCCCCCCCACACAGCTTCCCCTCCCAGCCTGGCCCCGCCCGCCCAGCTTCTCCTCCCGAGTCCGGCCCCGCCCGCCCCGCTTTTCCTCCCGAGTCCGGCCCCGCCCGCCCAGTTTCTCCTCCCGAGTCCGGCCCCCCCACACAGCTTCCCCTCCCAGCCTGGCCCCGCCCGCCCAGTTTCTCCTCCCGAGTCCGGCCCCACCCGCCCCGCTTCTCCTCCCGAGTCCGGCCCCGCCCGCCCAGTTTCTCCTCCCGAGTCCGGCCCCGCCCGCCCAGTTTCTCCTCCCGAGTCCGGCCCCGGCCGCCCAGTTTCTCATCCCAGCTTGGCCCCGCCCGCCCAGCTTCCCCTCCCGAGCGAGGCCCCGCCCGCCCAGTTTCTCCTCCCGAGCGAGGCCCCGCCCGCCCCGCTTCCCCTCCCAGCCAGGCCCCGCCCGCCCAGCTTCCCCTCCCGAACCCGGCCCCGCCCGCCCAGCTTCTCCTCCCAGCTTAGCCCCGCCCGCCCAGCTTCTCCTCCCAGCACGGCCCCGCCCGCCCAGTTTCTCCTCCCAGCCTGGCCCCGCCCGCCCAGTTTCTCCTCCCGAGTCCGGCCCCGCCCGCCCAGCTTCCCCTCCCAGTTCGGCCCCGCCCGCCCAGCTTCCCCTCCCGAGTCCGGCCCCGCCCGCCCAGTTTCTCCTCCCGAGCGAGGCCCCGCCCGCCCAGCTTCCCCTCCCGAGCGAGGCCCCGCCCGCCCAGTTTCTCCTCCCGAGCGAGGCCCCGCCCGCCCAGCTTCCCCTCCCGAGCCCGGCCCCGCCCGCCCAGCTTCTCCTCCCAGCTAAGCCCCGCCCGCCCAGTTTCTCCTCCCAGCACGGCCCCGCCCGCCCAGTTTCTCCTCCCAGCACGGCCCCGCCCACCCAGCTTCCCCTCCCAGCCTGGCCCCGCCCGCCCAGTTTCTCCTCCCGAGTGCGGCCCCGCCCGCCCCGCTTCTCCTCCCGAGCGAGGCCCCGCCCGCCCAGCTTCCCCTCCCAGCTTGGCCCCGCCCGCCCAGCTTCCCCTCCCGAACCCGGCCCCGCCCGCCCAGCTTCTGCTAGCGAGCTCGGCCCCGCCCGCCCAGCTTCCCCTCCCAGCTTGGCCCCGCCCGCCCAGTTTCTCCTCCCAGCCAGGCCCCGCCCGCCCAGTTTCTCCTCCCGAGTCCGGCCCCGCCCGCCCAGTTTCTCCTCCCGAACCCGGCCCCGCCCGCCCAGCTTCTGCAAGCGAACTCGGCCCCGCCCGCCCAGCTTCCCCTCCCGACTCCGGCCCCGCCCGCCCAGTTTCTCCTCCCGAGCGAGGCCCCGCCCGGCCAGTTTCTCCTCCCAGCTTGGCCCCGCCCGCCCCGCTTCCCCTCCCAGCCAGGCCCCGCCCGCCCAGTTTCTCCTCCCAAGTCCGGCCCCGCCCGCCGAGTTTCTCCTCCCAAGTCCGGCCCCGCCCGCCCAGTTTCTCCTCCCGAGCCCGGCCCCGCCCGCCCCGCCCCGCTTCCCCTCCCAGCTTGGCCCCGCCCGCCCAGTTTCTCCTCCCGAGTCCGGCCCCGCCCGCCCAGTTTCTCCTCCCAAGTCCGGCCCCGCCCGCCCAGTTTCTCCTCCCAAGTCCGGCCCCGCCCGCCCAGTTTCTCCTCCCGAGCCCGGCCCCGCCCGCCCCGCCCCGCTTCCCCTCCCAGCTTGGCCCCGCCCGCCCAGTTTCTCCTCCCAAGTCCGGCCCCGCCCGCCCAGTTTCTCCTCCCGAGCCCGGCCCCGCCCGCCCCGCCCAGCTTCCCCTCCCAGCTTGGCCCCGCCCGCCCAGTTTCTCCTCCCGAGCGAGGCCCCGCCCGCCCAGTTTCTCCTCCCGAGCGAGGCCCCGCCCGCCCAGCTTCCCCTCCCGAATCCGGCCCCGCCCGCCCATGTTCCCCTCCCAGCCAGGCCCCGCCCGCCCAGTTTCTCCACCCAGCTTGGCCCCGCCCGCCCAGCTTCCCCTCCCGATCCCGGCCCCGCCCGCCCCGCCCAGCTTCCCCTCCCAGCTTGGCCCCGCCCGCCCAGTTTCTCCTCCCGAGAGAGGCCCCGCCCGCCCAGTTTCTCCTCCCGAGCCCGGCCCCGCCCGCCCCGCCCAGCTTCCCCTCCCAGCCAGGCCCCGCCCGCCAAGTTTCTCCTCCCGAGTCCGGCCCCGCCCGCCCCGCTTCCCCTCCCAGCCAGGCCCCGCCCGCCCAGTTTCTCCTCCCAGCTTGGCCCCGCCCGCCCAGCTTCCCCTCCCGATCCCGGCCCCGCCCGCCCATGTTCCCCTCCCAGCCTGGCCCCGCCCGCCCAGCTTCCCATCCCGAGCGAGGCCCCGCCCGCCCAGTTTCTCCTCCCAGCTTGGCCCCGCCCGCCCAGTTTCTCCTCCCAGCCAGGCCCCGCCCGCCCAGTTTCTCCTCCCGAGTCCGGCCCCGCCCGCCCCGCTTCCCCTCCCAGCCAGGTCCCGCCCGCCCAGTTTCTCCTCCCAGCTTGGCCCCGCCCGCCCAGCTTCCCCTCCCGATCCCGGCCCCGCCCGCCCATGTTCCCCTCCCAGCCTGGCCCCGCCCGCCCAGCTTCCCATCCCGAGCGAGGCCCCGCCCGCCCAGTTTCTCCTCCCAGCTTGGCCCCGCCCGCCCAGCTTCCCCTCCCGTACCCGGCCCCGCCCGCCAAGCTTCTCCTAGCGAGCTCGGCCCCGCCCGCCCCGCTTCCCCTCCAAGCCAGGCCCCGCCCGCCCAGTTTCTCCTCCCGAGTCCGGCCCCGCCCGCCCCGCTTCCCCTCCCAGCCTGGCCCCGCCCGCCCAGTTTCTCCTCCCGAGTCCGGCCCCGCCCGCCCCGCTTTTCCTCCCGAGTCCGGCCCCGCCCGCCCAGTTTCTCCTCCCGAGTCCGGCCCCGGCCGCCCAGTTTCTCCTCCCGAGCGAGGCCCCGCCCGCCCAGTTTCTCCTCCCAGCTTGGCCCCGCCCGCCCAGCTTCCCCTCCCGAACCCGGCCCCGCCCGCCAAGCTTCTCCTAGCGAGCTCGGCCCCGCCCGCCCCGCTTCCCCTCCCAGCCAGGCCCCGCCCGCCCAGTTTCTCCTCCCGAGTCCGGCCCCGCCCGCCCCGCTTCCCCTCCCAGCTAGGCCCCGCCCGCCCAGCTTCCCCTCCCGAACCCGGCCCCGCCCGCCCAGCTTCTCCTCCCAGCTTAGCCCCGCCCGCCCAGTTTCTCCTCCCAGCACGGCCCCCCCACACAGCTTCCCCTCCCAGCCTGGCCCCGCCCGCCCAGTTTCTCCTCCCGAGTCCGGCCCCACCCGCCCCGCTTCTCCTCCCGAGTCCGGCCCCGCCCGCCCAGTTTCTCCTCCCGAGTCCGGCCCCGGCCGCCCAGTTTCTCATCCCAGCTTGGCCCCGCCCGCCCAGCTTCCCCTCCCGAGCGAGGCCCCGCCCGCCCAGTTTCTCCTCCCGAGCCAGGCCCCGCCCGCCCCGCTTCCCCTCCCAGCCAGGCCCCGCCCGCCCAGCTTCCCCTCCCGAACCCGGCCCCGCCCGCCCAGCTTCTCCTCCCAGCACGGCCCCGCCCGCCCAGTTTCTCCTCCCAGCCTGGCCCCGCCCGCCCAGTTTCTCCTCCCGAGTCCGGCCCCGCCCGCCCCGCTTCTCCTCCCGAGTCCGGCCCCGCCCGCCCAGCTTCCCCTCCCAGCTTGGCCCCGCCCGCCCAGCTACCCCTCCCGAGTCCGGCCCCGCCCGCCCAGTTTCTCCTCCCGAGCGAGGCCCCGCCCGCCCAGCTTCCCCTCCCGAGCGAGGCCCCGCCCGCCCAGTTTCTCCTCCCGAGCGAGGCCCCGCCCGCCCAGCTTCCCCTCCCGAACCCGGTCCCGCCCGCCCAGCTTCTCCGCCCAGCTAAGCCCCGCCCGCCCAGTTTCTCCTCCCAGCACGGCCCCGCCCGCCCAGTTTCTCCTCCCAGCACGGCCCCGCCCACCCAGCTTCCCCTCCCAGCCTGGCCCCGCCCGCCCAGTTTCTCCTCCCGAGTGCGGCCCCGCCCGCCCCGCTTCTCCTCCCGAGCGAGGCCCCGCCCGCCCAGCTTCCCCTCCCGAACCCGGCCCCGCCCGCCCAGCTTCTGCTAGCGAGCTCGGCCCCGCCCGCCCAGCTTCCCCTCCCAGCTTGGCCCCGCCCGCCCAGTTTCTCCTCCCAGCCAGGCCCCGCCCGCCCAGTTTCTCCTCCCGAGTCCGGCCCCGCCCGCCCCGCTTCCCCTCCCAGCCAGGCCCCGCCCGCCCAGCTTCCCCTCCCGAACCCGGCCCCGCCCGCCCAGCTTCTCCTCCCAGCTTAGCCCCGCCCGCCCAGTTTCTCCTCCCAGCACGGCCCCGCCCGGCCAGTTTCTCCTCCCAGCACAGCCCCGCCCACCCAGCTTCCCCTCCCAGCCTGGCCCCGCCCGCCCAGTTTCTCCTCCCGAGTGCGGCCCCGCCCGCCCCGCTTCTCCTCCCGAGTCCGGCCCCGCCCGCCCAGCTTCCCCTCCCAGCTTGGCCCCGCCCGCCCAGCTTCCCCTCCCAGCCAGGCCCCGCCCGCCCAGTTTCTCCTCCCGAGCCCGGCCCCGCCCACTCCGCTTCCCCTCCCAGCCAGGCCCCGCCCGCCCAGTTTCTCCTCCCGAGTCCGGCCCCGCCCGCCCAGTTTCTCCTCCCGAGCCCGGCCCCGCCCGCCCCGCTTCCCCTCCCAGCTTGGCCCCGCCCGCCCAGTTTCTCCTCCCGAGCGAGGCCCCGCCCGCCCAGCTTCCCCTCCCGAATGCGGCCCCGCCCGCCTATGTTCCCCTCCCAGCCAGGCCCCGCCCGCCCAGTTTCTCCACCCAGCTTGGCCCCGCCCGCCCAGCTTCCCCTCCCAGCTTGGCCCCGCCCGCCCAGTTTCTCCTCCCGAGCGAGGCCCCGCCCGCCCAGCTTCCCCTCCCGAGCGAGGCCCCGCCCGCCCAGCTTCCCCTCCCGATCCCGGCCCCGCCCGCCCATGTTCCCCTCCCAGCTTGGCCCCGCCCGCCCAGTTTCTCCTCCCGAACCCGGCCCCGCCCGCCCAGCTTCCCCTCCAAGCCAGGCCCCGCCCGCCCAGTTTCTCCTCCCGAGCTTGGCCCCGCCCGCCCAGCTTCCCATCCCGAGCGAGGCCCCGCCCGCCCAGTTTCTCCTCCCAGCTTGGCCCCGCCCGTCCAGCTTCCCCTCTCGAACCCGGCCCCGCCCGCCCAGCTTCCCCTCCCAGCTTGGCCCCGCCCGCCCAGTTTCTCCTCCCAGCCAGGCCCCGCCCGCCCAGTTTCTCCTCCCGAGCGAGGCCCCGCCCGCCCAGCTTCCCCTCCCGAACCCGGCCCCGCCCGCCCAGCTTCTCCTCCCAGCTAAGCCCCGCCCGCCCAGTTTCTCCTCCCAGCACGGCCCCGCCCGCCCAGTTTCTCCTCCCAGCACGGCCCCGCCCACCCAGCTTCCCCTCCCAGCCTGGCCCCGCCCGCCCAGTTTCTCCTCCCGAGTGCGGCCCCGCCCGCCCCGCTTCTCCTCCCGAGCGAGGCCCCGCCCGCCCAGCTTCCCCTCCCAGCTTGGCCCCGCCCGCCCAGCTTCCCCTCCCGAACCCGGCCCCGCCCGCCCAGCTTCTGCTAGCGAGCTCGGCCCCGCCCGCCCAGCTTCCCCTCCCAGCTTGGCCCCGCCCGCCCAGTTTCTCCTCCCAGCCAGGCCCCGCCCGCCCAGTTTCTCCTCCCGAGTCCGGCCCCGCCCGCCCAGTTTCTCCTCCCGAACCCGGCCCCGCCCGCCCAGCTTCTGCAAGCGAACTCGGCCCCGCCCGCCCAGCTTCCCCTCCCGACTCCGGCCCCGCCCGCCCAGTTTCTCCTCCCGAGCGAGGCCCCGCCCGGCCAGTTTCTCCTCCCAGCTTGGCCCCGCCCGCCCCGCTTCCCCTCCCAGCCAGGCCCCGCCCGCCCAGTTTCTCCTCCCAAGTCCGGCCCCGCCCGCCCAGTTTCTCCTCCCAAGTCCGGCCCCGCCCGCCCAGTTTCTCCTCCCGAGCCCGGCCCCGCCCGCCCCGCCCCGCTTCCCCTCCCAGCTTGGCCCCGCCCGCCCAGTTTCTCCTCCCGAGTCCGGCCCCGCCCGCCCAGTTTCTCCTCCCAAGTCCGGCCCCGCCCGCCCAGTTTCTCCTCCCAAGTCCGGCCCCGCCCGCCCAGTTTCTCCTCCCGAGCCCGGCCCCGCCCGCCCCGCCCCGCTTCCCCTCCCAGCTTGGCCCCGCCCGCCCAGTTTCTCCTCCCAAGTCCGGCCCCGCCCGCCCAGTTTCTCCTCCCGAGCCCGGCCCCGCCCGCCCCGCCCAGCTTCCCCTCCCAGCTTGGCCCCGCCCGCCCAGTTTCTCCTCCCGAGCGAGGCCCCGCCCGCCCAGCTTCCCCTCCCGAATCCGGCCCCGCCCGCCCATGTTCCCCTCCCAGCCAGGGCCCGCCCGCCCAGTTTCTCCACCCAGCTTGGCCCCGCCCGCCCAGCTTCCCCTCCCGATCCCGGCCCCGCCCGCCCATGTCCCCTCCCAGCCAGGCCCCGCCCGCCCAGTTTCTCCTCCCAGCTTGGCCCCGCCCGCCCAGCTTCCCCTCCCGATCCCGGCCCCGCCCGCCCATGTTCCCCTCCCAGCTTGGCCCCGCCCGCCCAGTTTCTCCTCCCGAACCCGGCCCCGCCCGCCCAGCTTCTCCTCCCAGCTTAGCCCCGCCCGCCCAGTTTCTCCTCCCAGCACGGCCCCGGCCGCCCAGTTTCTCCTCCCAGCCAGGCCCCGACCGCCCAGCTTCCCCTCCCGAACCCGGCCCCGCCCGCCCAGCTTCTGCTAGCGAGCTCGGCCCCGCCCGCCCAGCTTCCCCTCCCAGCTTGGCCCCGCCCGCCCAGTTTCTCCTCCCGAGCTCGGCCCCGCCCGCCCCGCTTCCCCTCCCAGCTTGGCCCCGCCCGCCCCGCTTCCCATCCCGAGCGAGGCCCCGCCCGCCCAGTTTCTCCTCCCAGCTTGGCCCCGCCCGCCCAGCTTCCCCTCCCGAACCGGGCCCCGCCCGCCAAGCTTCTCCTAGCGAGCTCGGCCCCGCCCGCCCCGCTTCCCCTCCCAGCTTGGCCCCGCCCGCCCAGTTTCTCCTCCCAGCCAGGCCCCGCCCGCCCAGTTTCTCCTCCCAGCTTGGCCCCGCCCGCCCAGCTTCCCCTCCCGTACCCGGCCCCGCCCGCCCATGTTCCCCTCCCAGCCTGGCCCCGCCCGCCCAGCTTCCCATCCCGAGCGAGGCCCCGCCCGCCCAGTTTCTCCTCCCAGCTTGGCCCCGCCCGCCCAGCTTCCCCTCCCGTACCCGGCCCCGCCCGCCAAGCTTCTCCTAGCGAGCTCGGCCCCGCCCGCCCCGCTTCCCCTCCAAGCCAGGCCCCGCCCGCCCAGTTTCTCCTCCCGAGTCCGGCCCCGCCCGCCCCGCTTCCCCTCCCAGCCTGGCCCCGCCCGCCCAGTTTCTCCTCCCGAGTCCGGCCCCGCCCGCCCCGCTTTTCCTCCCGAGTCCGGCCCCGCCCGCCCAGTTTCTCCTCCCGAGTCGGGCCCCGGCCGCCCAGTTTCTCCTCCCGAGCGAGGCCCCGCCCGCCCAGTTTCTCCTCCCAGCTTGGCCCCGCCCGCCCAGCTTCCCCTCCCGAACCCGGCCCCGCCCGCCAAGCTTCTCCTAGCGAGCTCGGCCCCGCCCGCCCAGCTTCCCCTCCTGAACCCGGCCCCGCCCGCCCAGTTTCTCCTCCCGAGTCCGGCCCCGCCCGCCCCGCTTCCCCTCCCAGCTAGGCCCCGCCCGCCCAGCTTCCCCTCCCGAACCCGGCCCCGCCCGCCCAGCTTCTCCTCCCAGCTTAGCCCCGCCCGCCCAGTTTCTCCTCCCAGCACGGCCCCCCCACACAGCTTCCCCTCCCAGCCTGGCCCCGCCCGCCCAGTTTCTCCTCCCGAGTGCGGCCCCGCCCGCCCCGCTTCTCCTCCCGAGTCCGGCCCCGCCCGCCCAGTTTCTCCTCCCGAGTCCGGCCCCGGCCGCCCAGTTTCTCATCCCAGCTTGGCCCCGCCCGCCCAGCTTCCCCTCCCGAGCGAGGCCCCGCCCGCCCAGTTTCTCCTCCCGAGCGAGGCCCCGCCCGCCCCGCTTCCCCTCCCAGCCAGGCCCCGCCCGCCCAGCTTCCCCTCCCGAACCCGGCCCCGCCCGCCCAGCTTCTCCTCCCAGCACGGCCCCGCCCGCCCAGCTTCCCCTCCCAGCTTGGCCCCGCCCGCCCAGTTTCTCCTCCCAGCCAGGCCCCGCCCGCCCAGTTTCTCCTCCCGAGTCCGGCCCCGCCCGCCCCGCTTCCCCTCCCAGCCAGGCCCCGCCCGCCCAGCTTCCCCTCCCGAACCCGGCCCCGCCCGCCCAGCTTCTCCTCCCAGCACGGCCCCGCCCGGCCAGTTTCTCCTCCCAGCACGGCCCCGCCCACCCAGCTTCCCCTCCCAGCCTGGCCCCGCCCGCCCAGTTTCTCCTCCCGAGTGCGGCCCCGCCCGCCCCGCTTCTCCTCCCGAGTCCGGCCCCGCCCGCCCAGCTTCCCCTCCCAGCTTGGCCCCGCCCGCCCAGCTTCCCCTCCCAGCCAGGCCCCGCCCGCCCAGTTTCTCCTCCCGAGCCCGGCCCCGCCCACTCCGCTTCCCCTCCCAGCCAGGCCCCGCCCGCCCAGTTTCTCCTCCCGAGTCCGGCCCCGCCCGCCCAGTTTCTCCTCCCGAGCCCGGCCCCGCCCGCCCCGCTTCCCCTCCCAGCTTGGCCCCGCCCGCCCAGTTTCTCCTCCCGAGCGAGGCCCCGCCCGCCCAGTTTCTCCTCCCGAGCGAGGCCCCGCCCGCCCAGCTTCCCCTCCCGATCCCGGCCCCGCTCGCCCATGTTCCCCTCCCAGCCTGGCCCCGCCCGCCCAGCTTCCCATCCCGAGCGAGGCCCCGCCCGCCCAGTTTCTCCTCCCAGCTTGGCCCCGCCCGCCCAGCTTCCCCTCCCGTACCCGGCCCCGCCCGCCAAGCTTCTCCTAGCGAGCTCGGCCCCGCCCGCCCCGCTTCCCCTCCAAGCCAGGCCCCGCCCGCCCAGTTTCTCCTCCCGAGTCCGGCCCCGCCCGCCCCGCTTCCCCTCCCAGCCTGGCCCCGCCCGCCCAGTTTCTCCTCCCGAGTCCGGCCCCGCCCGCCCCGCTTTTCCTCCCGAGTCCGGCCCCGCCCGCCCAGTTTCTCCTCCCGAGTCCGGCCCCGGCCGCCCAGTTTCTCCTCCCGAGCGAGGCCCCGCCCGCCCAGTTTCTCCTCCCAGCTTGGCCCCGCCCGCCCAGCTTCCCCTCCCGAACCCGGCCCCGCCCGCCAAGCTTCTCCTAGCGAGCTCGGCCCCGCCCGCCCCGCTTCCCCTCCCAGCCAGGCCCCGCCCGCCCAGTTTCTCCTCCCGAGTCCGGCCCCGCCCGCCCCGCTTCCCCTCCAAGCTAGGCCCCGCCCGCCCAGCTTCCCCTCCCGAACCCGGCCCCGCCCACCCAGCTTCTCCTCCCAGCTTAGCCCCGCCCGCCCAGTTTCTCCTCCCAGCACGGCCCCCCCACACAGCTTCCCCTCCCAGCCTGGCCCCGCCCGCCCAGTTTCTCCTCCCGAGTCCGGCCCCACCCGCCCCGCTTCTCCTCCCGAGTCCGGCCCCGCCCGCCCAGTTTCTCCTCCCGAGTCCGGCCCCGGCCGCCCAGTTTCTCATCCCAGCTTGGCCCCGCCCGCCCAGCTTCCCCTCCCGAGCGAGGCCCCGCCCGCCCAGTTTCTCCTCCCGAGCGAGGCCCCGCCCGCCCCGCTTCCCCTCCCAGCCAGGCCCCGCCCGCCCAGCTTCCCCTCCCGAACCCGGCCCCGCCCGCCCAGCTTCTCCTCCCAGCACGGCCCCGCCCGCCCAGTTTCTCCTCCCAGCCTGGCCCCGCCCGCCCAGTTTCTCCTCCCAGCACGGCCCCGCCCGCCCAGTTTCTCCTCCCAGCACGGCCCCGCCCACCCAGCTTCCCCTCCCAGCCTGGCCCCGCCCGCCCAGTTTCTCCTCCCGAGTGCGGCCCCGCCCGCCCCGCTTCTCCTCCCGAGCGAGGCCCCGCCCGCCCAGCTTCCCCTCCCGAACCCGGCCCCCGCCCGCCCAGCTTCTGCTAGCGAGCTCGGCCCCGCCCGCCCAGCTTCCCCTCCCAGCTTGGCCCCGCCCGCCCAGTTTCTCCTCCCAGCCAGGCCCCGCCCGCCCAGTTTCTCCTCCCGAGTCCGGCCCCGCCCGCCCCGCTTCCCCTCCCAGCCAGGCCCCGCCCGCCCAGCTTCCCCTCCCGAACCCGGCCCCGCCCGCCCAGCTTCTCCTCCCAGCTTAGCCCCGCCCGCCCAGTTTCTCCTCCCAGCACGGCCCCGCCCGGCCAGTTTCTCCTCCCAGCACGGCCCCGCCCACCCAGCTTCCCCTCCCAGCCTGGCCCCGCCCGCCCAGTTTCTCCTCCCGAGTGCGGCCCCGCCCGCCCCGCTTCTCCTCCCGAGTCCGGCCCCGCCCGCCCAGCTTCCCCTCCCAGCTTGGCCCCGCCCGCCCAGCTTCCCCTCCCAGCCAGGCCCCGCCCGCCCAGTTTCTCCTCCCGAGCCCGGCCCCGCCCACTCCGCTTCCCCTCCCAGCCAGGCCCCGCCCGCCCAGTTTCTCCTCCCGAGTCCGGCCCCGCCCGCCCAGTTTCTCCTCCCGAGCCCGGCCCCGCCCGCCCCGCTTCCCCTCCCAGCTTAGCCCCGGCCGCCCAGTTTCTCCTCCCGAGCGAGGCCCCGCCCGCCCAGCTTCCCCTCCCGAATCCGGCCCCGCCCGCCCATGTTCCCCTCCCAGCCAGGCCCCGCCCGCCCAGTTTCTCCACCCAGCTTGGCCCCGCCCGCCCAGCTTCCCCTCCCGATCCCGGCCCCGCCCGCCCATGTTCCCCTCCCAGCCAGGCCCCGCCCGCCCAGTTTCTCCTCCCAGCTTGGCCCCGCCCGCCCAGCTTCCCCTCCCGATCCCGGCCCCGCCCGCCCATGTTCCCCTCCCAGCTTGGCCCCGCCCGCCCAGTTTCTCCTCCCGAACCCGGCCCCGCCCGCCCAGCTTCCCCTCCAAGCCTGGCCCCGCCCGCCCAGTTTCTCCTCCCGAGTGCGGCCCCGCCCGCCCCGCTTCTCCTCCCGAGTCCGGCCCCGCCCGCCCAGTTTCTCCTCCCGAGTCCGGCCCCGGCCGCCCAGTTTCTCATCCCAGCTTGGCCCCGCCCGCCCAGCTTCCCCTCCCGAGCGAGGCCCCGCCCGCCCAGTTTCTCCTCCCGAGCGAGGCCCCGCCCGCCCCGCTTCCCCTCCCAGCCAGGCCCCGCCCGCCCAGCTTCCCCTCCCGAACCCGGCCCCGCCCGCCCAGCTTCTCCTCCCAGCACGGCCCCGCCCGCCCAGCTTCCCCTCCCAGCTTGGCCCCGCCCGCCCAGTTTCTCCTCCCAGCCAGGCCCCGCCCGCCCAGTTTCTCCTCCCGAGTCCGGCCCCGCCCGCCCCGCTTCCCCTCCCAGCCAGGCCCCGCCCGCCCAGCTTCCCCTCCCGAACCCGGCCCCGCCCGCCCAGCTTCTCCTCCCAGCTTAGCCCCGCCCGCCCAGTTTCTCCTCCCAGCACGGCCCCGCCCGGCCAGTTTCTCCTCCCAGCACGGCCCCGCCCACCCAGCTTCCCCTCCCAGCCTGGCCCCGCCCGCCCAGTTTCTCCTCCCGAGTGCGGCCCCGCCCGCCCCGCTTCTCCTCCCGAGTCCGGCCCCGCCCGCCCAGCTTCCCCTCCCAGCTTGGCCCCGCCCGCCCAGCTTCCCCTCCCAGCCAGGCCCCGCCCGCCCAGTTTCTCCTCCCGAGCCCGGCCCCGCCCACTCCGCTTCCCCTCCCAGCCAGGCCCCGCCCGCCCAGTTTCTCCTCCCGAGTCCGGCCCCGCCCGCCCAGTTTCTCCTCCCGAGCCCGGCCCCGCCCGCCCCGCTTCCCCTCCCAGCTTGGCCCCGCCCGCCCAGTTTCTCCTCCCGAGCGAGGCCCCGCCCGCCCAGTTTCTCCTCCCAGCACGGCCCCGCCCGCCCAGTTTCTCCTCCCAGCACGGCCCCGCCCACCCAGCTTCCCCTCCCAGCCTGGCCCCGCCCGCCCAGTTTCTCCTCCCGAGTGCGGCCCCGCCCGCCCCGCTTCTCCTCCCGAGCGAGGCCCCGCCCGCCCAGCTTCCCCTCCCGAACCCGGCCCCGCCCGCCCAGCTTCTGCTAGCGAGCTCGGCCCCGCCCGCCCAGCTTCCCCTCCCAGCTTGGCCCCGCCCGCCCAGTTTCTCCTCCCAGCCAGGCCCCGCCCGCCCAGTTTCTCCTCCCGAGTCCGGCCCCGCCCGCCCCGCTTCCCCTCCCAGCCAGGCCCCGCCCGCCCAGCTTCCCCTCCCGAACCCGGCCCCGCCCGCCCAGCTTCTCCTCCCAGCTTAGCCCCGCCCGCCCAGTTTCTCCTCCCAGCACGGCCCCGCCCGGCCAGTTTCTCCTCCCAGCACGGCCCCGCCCACCCAGCTTCCCCTCCCAGCCTGGCCCCGCCCGCCCAGTTTCTCCTCCCGAGTGCGGCCCCGCCCGCCCCGCTTCTCCTCCCGAGTCCGGCCCCGCCCGCCCAGCTTCCCCTCCCAGCTTGGCCCCGCCCGCCCAGCTTCCCCTCCCAGCCAGGCCCCGCCCGCCCAGTTTCTCCTCCCGAGCCCGGCCCCGCCCACTCCGCTTCCCCTCCCAGCCAGGCCCCGCCCGCCCAGTTTCTCCTCCCGAGTCCGGCCCCGCCCGCCCAGTTTCTCCTCCCGAGCCCGGCCCCGCCCGCCCCGCTTCCCCTCCCAGCTTAGCCCCGCCCGCCCAGTTTCTCCTCCCGAGCGAGGCCCCGCCCGCCCAGCTTCCCCTCCCGAATCCGGCCCCGCCCGCCCATGTTCCCCTCCCAGCCAGGCCCCGCCCGCCCAGTTTCTCCACCCAGCTTGGCCCCGCCCGCCCAGCTTCCCCTCCCGATCCCGGCCCCGCCCGCCCATGTTCCCCTCCCAGCCAGGCCCCGCCCGCCCAGTTTCTCCTCCCAGCTTGGCCCCGCCCGCCCAGCTTCCCCTCCCGATCCCGGCCCCGCCCGCCCATGTTCCCCTCCCAGCTTGGCCCCGCCCGCCCAGTTTCTCCTCCCGAACCCGGCCCCGCCCGCCCAGCTTCCCCTCCAAGCCTGGCCCCGCCCGCCCAGTTTCTCCTCCCGAGTGCGGCCCCGCCCGCCCCGCTTCTCCTCCCGAGTCCGGCCCCGCCCGCCCAGTTTCTCCTCCCGAGTCCGGCCCCGGCCGCCCAGTTTCTCATCCCAGCTTGGCCCCGCCCGCCCAGCTTCCCCTCCCGAGCGAGGCCCCGCCCGCCCAGTTTCTCCTCCCGAGCGAGGCCCCGCCCGCCCCGCTTCCCCTCCCAGCCAGGCCCCGCCCGCCCAGCTTCCCCTCCCGAACCCGGCCCCGCCCGCCCAGCTTCTCCTCCCAGCACGGCCCCGCCCGCCCAGCTTCCCCTCCCAGCTTGGCCCCGCCCGCCCAGTTTCTCCTCCCAGCCAGGCCCCGCCCGCCCAGTTTCTCCTCCCGAGTCCGGCCCCGCCCGCCCCGCTTCCCCTCCCAGCCAGGCCCCGCCCGCCCAGCTTCCCCTCCCGAACCCGGCCCCGCCCGCCCAGCTTCTCCTCCCAGCTTAGCCCCGCCCGCCCAGTTTCTCCTCCCAGCACGGCCCCGCCCGGCCAGTTTCTCCTCCCAGCACGGCCCCGCCCACCCAGCTTCCCCTCCCAGCCTGGCCCCGCCCGCCCAGTTTCTCCTCCCGAGTGCGGCCCCGCCCGCCCCGCTTCTCCTCCCGAGTCCGGCCCCGCCCGCCCAGCTTCCCCTCCCAGCTTGGCCCCGCCCGCCCAGCTTCCCCTCCCAGCCAGGCCCCGCCCGCCCAGTTTCTCCTCCCGAGCCCGGCCCCGCCCACTCCGCTTCCCCTCCCAGCCAGGCCCCGCCCGCCCAGTTTCTCCTCCCGAGTCCGGCCCCGCCCGCCCAGTTTCTCCTCCCGAGCCCGGCCCCGCCCGCCCCGCTTCCCCTCCCAGCTTGGCCCCGCCCGCCCAGTTTCTCCTCCCGAGCGAGGCCCCGCCCGCCCAGTTTCTCCTCCCGAGCGAGGCCCCGCCCGCCCAGCTTCCCCTCCCGAATCCGGCCCCGCCCGCCCATGTTCCCCTCCCAGCCAGGCCCCGCCCGCCCAGTTTCTCCACTCAGCTTGGCCCCGCCCGCCCAGCTTCCCCTCCCGATCCCGGCCCCGCCCGCCCATGTCCCCTCCCAGCCAGGCCCCGCCCGCCCAGTTTCTCCTCCCAGCTTGGCCCCGCCCGCCCAGCTTCCCCTCCCGATCCCGGCCCCGCCCGCCCATGTTCCCCTCCCAGCTTGGCCCCGCCCGCCCAGTTTCTCCTCCCGAACCCGGCCCCGCCCGCCCAGCTTCTCCTCCCAGCTTAGCCCCGCCCGCCCAGTTTCTCCTCCCAGCACGGCCCCGGCCGCCCAGTTTCTCCTCCCAGCCAGGCCCCGACCGCCCAGCTTCCCCTCCCGAACCCGGCCCCGCCCGCCCAGCTTCTGCTAGCGAGCTCGGCCCCGCCCGCCCAGCTTCCCCTCCCAGCTTGGCCCCGCCCGCCCAGTTTCTCCTCCCGAGCTCGGCCCCGCCCGCCCCGCTTCCCCTCCCAGCTTGGCCCCGCCCGCCCCGCTTCCCATCCCGAGCGAGGCCCCGCCCGCCCAGTTTCTCCTCCCAGCTTGGCCCCGCCCGCCCAGCTTCCCCTCCCGAACCGGGCCCCGCCCGCCAAGCTTCTCCTAGCGAGCTCGGCCCCGCCCGCCCCGCTTCCCCTCCCAGCTTGGCCCCGCCCGCCCAGTTTCTCCTCCCAGCCAGGCCCCGCCCGCCCAGTTTCTCCTCCCGAGTCCGGCCCCGCCCGCCCCGCTTCCCCTCCCAGCCAGGCCCCGCCCGCCCAGTTTCTCCTCCCAGCTTGGCCCCGCCCGCCCAGCTTCCCCTCCCGATCCCGGCCCCGCCCGCCCATGTTCCCCTCCCAGCCTGGCCCCGCCCGCCCAGCTTCCCATCCCGAGCGAGGCCCCGCCCGCCCAGTTTCTCCTCCCAGCTTGGCCCCGCCCGCCCAGCTTCCCCTCCCGTACCCGGCCCCGCCCGCCAAGCTTCTCCTAGCGAGCTCGGCCCCGCCCGCCCCGCTTCCCCTCCAAGCCAGGCCCCGCCCGCCCAGTTTCTCCTCCCGAGTCCGGCCCCGCCCGCCCCGCTTCCCCTCCCAGCCTGGCCCCGCCCGCCCAGTTTCTCCTCCCGAGTCCGGCCCCGCCCGCCCCGCTTTTCCTCCCGAGTCCGGCCCCGCCCGCCCAGTTTCTCCTCCCGAGTCCGGCCCCGGCCGCCCAGTTTCTCCTCCCGAGCGAGGCCCCGCCCGCCCAGTTTCTCCTCCCAGCTTGGCCCCGCCCGCCCAGCTTCCCCTCCCGAACCCGGCCCCGCCCGCCAAGCTTCTCCTAGCGAGCTCGGCCCCGCCCGCCCCGCTTCCCCTCCCAGCCAGGCCCCGCCCGCCCAGTTTCTCCTCCCGAGTCCGGCCCCGCCCGCCCCGCTTCCCCTCCCAGCTAGGCCCCGCCCGCCCAGCTTCCCCTCCCGAACCCGGCCCCGCCCACCCAGCTTCTCCTCCCAGCTTAGCCCCGCCCGCCCAGTTTCTCCTCCCAGCACGGCCCCCCCACACAGCTTCCCCTCCCAGCCTGGCCCCGCCCGCCCAGTTTCTCCTCCCGAGTCCGGCCCCACCCGCCCCGCTTCTCCTCCCGAGTCCGGCCCCGCCCGCCCAGTTTCTCCTCCCGAGTCCGGCCCCGGCCGCCCAGTTTCTCATCCCAGCTTGGCCCCGCCCGCCCAGCTTCCCCTCCCGAGCGAGGCCCCGCCCGCCCAGTTTCTCCTCCCGAGCGAGGCCCCGCCCGCCCCGCTTCCCCTCCCAGCCAGGCCCCGCCCGCCCAGCTTCCCCTCCCGAACCCGGCCCCGCCCGCCCAGCTTCTCCTCCCAGCACGGCCCCGCCCGCCCAGTTTCTCCTCCCAGCCTGGCCCCGCCCGCCCAGTTTCTCCTCCCAGCACGGCCCCGCCCGCCCAGTTTCTCCTCCCAGCACGGCCCCGCCCACCCAGCTTCCCCTCCCAGCCTGGCCCCGCCCGCCCAGTTTCTCCTCCCGAGTGCGGCCCCGCCCGCCCCGCTTCTCCTCCCGAGCGAGGCCCCGCCCGCCCAGCTTCCCCTCCCGAACCCGGCCCCGCCCGCCCAGCTTCTGCTAGCGAGCTCGGCCCCGCCCGCCCAGCTTCCCCTCCCAGCTTGGCCCCGCCCGCCCAGTTTCTCCTCCCAGCCAGGCCCCGCCCGCCCAGTTTCTCCTCCCGAGTCCGGCCCCGCCCGCCCCGCTTCCCCTCCCAGCCAGGCCCCGCCCGCCCAGCTTCCCCTCCCGAACCCGGCTCCGCCCGCCCAGCTTCTCCTCCCAGCTTAGCCCCGCCCGCCCAGTTTCTCCTCCCAGCACGGCCCCGCCCGGCCAGTTTCTCCTCCCAGCACGGCCCCGCCCACCCAGCTTCCCCTCCCAGCCTGGCCCCGCCCGCCCAGTTTCTCCTCCCGAGTGCGGCCCCGCCCGCCCCGCTTCTCCTCCCGAGTCCGGCCCCGCCCGCCCAGCTTCCCCTCCCAGCTTGGCCCCGCCCGCCCAGCTTCCCCTCCCAGCCAGGCCCCGCCCGCCCAGTTTCTCCTCCCGAGCCCGGCCCCGCCCACTCCGCTTCCCCTCCCAGCCAGGCCCCGCCCGCCCAGTTTCTCCTCCCGAGTCCGGCCCCGCCCGCCCAGTTTCTCCTCCCGAGCCCGGCCCCGCCCGCCCCGCTTCCCCTCCCAGCTTAGCCCCGCCCGCCCAGTTTCTCCTCCCGAGCGAGGCCCCGCCCGCCCAGCTTCCCCTCCCGATCCCGGCCCCGCCCGCCCATGTTCCCCTCCCAGCCAGGCCCCGCCCGCCCAGTTTCTCCTCCCAGCCAGGCCCCGCCCGCCCAGTTTCTCCTCCCGAGTCCGGCCCCGCCCGCCCCGCTTCCCCTCCCAGCCAGGCCCCGCCCGCCCAGCTTCCCCTCCCGAACCCGGCCCCGCCCTCCCAGCTTCTCCTCCCAGCTAAGCCCCGCCCGCCCAGTTTCTCCTCCCAGCACGGCCCCGCCCGCCCAGTTTCTCCTCCCAGCACGGCCCCGCCCACCCAGCTTCCCCTCCCAGCCTGGCCCCGCCCGCCCAGTTTCTCCTCCCGAGCGAGGCCCCGCCCGCCCAGCTTCCCCTCCCAGCTTGGCCACGCCCGCCCAGCTTCCCCTCCCGAACCCGGCCCCGCCCGCCCAGTTTCTCCTCCCGAGCCCGGCCCCGCCCGCCCCGCTTCCCCTCCCAGCTTGGCCCCGCCCGCCCAGTTTCTCCTCCCGAGCGAGGCCCCGCCCGCCCAGCTTCCCCTCCCGAATCCGGCCCCGCCCGCCCATGTTCCCCTCCCAGCCAGGCCCCGCCCGCCCAGTTTCTCCTCCCAACTTTGCCCCGCCCGCCCAGCTTCCCCTCCCGATCCCGGCCCCGCCCGCCCATGTTCCCCTCCCAGCTTGGCACCGCCCGCCCAGTTTCTCCTCCCGAACCCGGCCCCGCCCGCCAAGCTTCTCCTAGCGAGCCCGGCCCCGCCCGCCCAGCTTCCCCTCCAAGCCAGGCCCCGCCCGCCCCGCTTCCCCTCCCGAGTCCGGCCCCGCCCGCCCAGTTTCTCCTCCCAGCTTGGCCCCGCCCGCCCAGCTTCCCCTCCCGAACCCGGCCCCGCCCGCCCAGCTTCTGCTAGCGAGCTCGGCCCCGCCCGCCCAGCTTCCCCTCCCAGCTTGGCCCCGCCCGCCCAGTTTCTCCTCCCAGCCAGGCCCCGCCCGCCCAGTTTCTCCTCCCGAGTCCGGCCCCGCCCGCCCCGCTTCCCCTCCCAGCCCGGCCCCGCCCGCCCAGCTTCTCCTCCCAGCACGGCCCCGCCCGCCCAGTTTCTCCTCCCAGCCTGGCCCCGCCCGCCCAGTTTCTCCTCCCGAGTCCGGCCCCGCCCGCCCCGCTTCTCCTCCCGAGTCCGGCCCCGCCCGCCCAGCTTCCCCTCCCAGCTTGGCCCCGCCCGCCCAGCTTCCCCTCCCGAGTCCGGCCCCGCCCGCCCAGTTTCTCCTCCCGAGCGAGGCCCCGCCCGCCAAGCTTCTCCTAGCGAGCTCGGCCCCGCCCGCCCCGCTTCCCCTCCCAGCCAGGCCCCGCCCGCCCAGTTTCTCCTCCCGAGTCCGGCCCCGCCCGCCCCGCTTCCCCTCCCAGCTAGGCCCCGCCCGCCCAGCTTCCCCTCCCGAACCCGGCCCCGCCCGCCCAGCTTCTCCTCCCAGCTTAGCCCCGCCCGCCCAGTTTCTCCTCCCAGCACGGCCCCCCCACACAGCTTCCCCTCCCAGCCTGGCCCCGCCCGCCCAGTTTCTCCTCCCAGCACGGCCCCGCCCGCCCAGTTTCTCCTCCCAGCACGGCCCCGCCCACCCAGCTTCCCCTCCCAGCCTGGCCCCGCCCGCCCAGTTTCTCCTCCCGAGCGAGGCCCCGCCCGCCCAGCTTCCCCTCCCAGCTTGGCCCCGCCCGCCCAGTTTCTCCTCCCAGCACGGCCCCGCCCGCCCAGTTTCTCCTCCCGAGTCCGGCCCCGCCCGCCCCGCTTCCCCTCCCAGCCAGGCCCCGCCCGCCCAGCTTCCCCTCCCAGCCTGGCCCCGCCCGCCCAGTTTCTCCTCCCAGCTTGGCCCCGCCCGCCCAGCTTCCCCTCCCGTACCCGGCCCCGCCCGCCAAGCTTCTCCTAGCGAGCTCGGCCCCGCCCGCCCCGCTTCCCCTCCAAGCCAGGCCCCGGCCGCCGAGTTTCTCCTCCCGAGTCCGGCCCCGCCCGCCCCGCTTCCCCTCCCAGCCTGGCCCCGCCCGCCCAGTTTCTCCTCCCGAGTCCGGCCCCGCCCGCCCAGTTTCTCCTCCCGAGTCCGGCCCCGGCCGCCCAGTTTCTCATCCCAGCTTGGCCCCGCCCGCCCAGCTTCCCCTCCCGAGCGAGGCCCCGCCCGCCCAGTTTCTCCTCCCGAGCGAGGCCCCGCCCGCCCCGCTTCCCCTCCCAGCCAGGCCCCGCCCGCCCAGCTTCCCCTCCCGAACCCGGCCCCGCCCGCCCAGCTTCTCCTCCCAGCTTAGCCCCGCCCGCACAGCTTCTCCTCCCAGCACGGCCCCGCCCGCCCAGTTTCTCCTCCCGAGTCCGGCCCCGCCCGCCCCGCTTCTCCTCCCGAGTCCGGCCCCGCCAGCCCAGCTTCCCCTCCCAGCTTGGCCCCTCCCGCCCAGCTTCCCCTCCCGAGTCCGGCCCCGCCCGCCCAGTTTCTCCTCCCGAGCGAGGCCCCGCCCGCCCAGTTTCCCCTCCCGAACCCGGCTCCGCCCGCCCAGTTTCTCCTCCCGAGTCCGGCCCCGCCCGCCCAGTTTCTCCTCCCGAGTCCGGCCCCGCCCGCCCCGCTTCCCCTCCCAGCCTGGCCCCGCCCGCCCAGTTTCTCCTCCCGAGTCCGGCCCCGCCCGCCCAGTTTCTCCTCCCGAGTCCGGCCCCGGCCGCCCAGTTTCTCATCCCAGCTTGGCCCCGCCCGCCCAGCTTCCCCTCCCGAGCGAGGCCCCGCCCGCCCAGTTTCTCCTCCCGAGCGAGGCCCCGCCCACCCCACTTCCCCTCCCAGCCAGGCCCCGCCCGCCCAGCTTCTCCTCCCAGCTTAGCCCCGCCCGCCCATCTTCTCCTCCCAGCACGGCCCCGCCCGCCCAGTTTCTCCTCCCAGCCTGGCCCCGCCCGCCCAGTTTCTCCTCCCGAGTCCGGCCCCGCCCGCCCCGCTTCTCCTCCCGAGTCCGGCCCCGCCCGCCCAGCTTCCCCTCCCAGCTTGGCCCCGCCCGCCCAGCTTCCCCTCCTGAGTCCGGCCCCGCCCGCCCAGTTTCTCCTCCCGAGCGAGGCCCCGCCCGCCCAGTTTCCCCTCCCGAACCCGGCCCCGCCCACCCAGTTTCTCCTCCCGAGTCCGGCCCCGGCCGCCCAGTTTCTCATCCCAGCTTGGCCCCGCCCGCCCAGTTTCTCCTCCCAGCTTGGCCCCGCCCGCCCAGCTTCCCCTCCCGATCCCGGCCCCGCCCGCCCATGTTCCCCTCCCAGCCAGGCCCCGCCCGCCCAGTTTCTCCTCCCAGCTTGGCCCCGCCCGCCCAGCTTCCCCTCCCGATCCCGGCCCCGCCCGCCCATGTTCCCCTCCCAACTTGGCCCCGCCCGCCCAGTTTCTCCTCCCGAACCCGGCCCCGCCCGCCAAGCTTCTCCTAGCGAGCCCGGCCCCGCCCGCCCAGCTTCCCCTCCAAGCCAGGCCCCGCCCGCCCCGCTTCCCCTCCCGAGTCCGGCCCCGCCCGCCCAGTTTCTCCTCCCGAGCTTGGCCCCGCCCGCCCAGCTTCCCATCCCGAGCGAGGCCCCGCCCGGCCAGTTTCTCCTCCCAGCTTGGCCCCGCCCGCCCAGCTTCCCCTCCCGAACCCGGCCCCGCCCGCCCAGCTTCTGCTAGCGAGCTCGGCCCCGCCCGCCCAGCTTCCCCTCCCAGCTTGGCCCCGCCCGCCCAGTTTCTCCACCCAGCTTGGCCCCGCCCGCCCAGCTTCCCCTCCCGATCCCGGCCCCGCCCGCCCATGTTCCCCTCCCAGCCAGGCCCCGCCCGCCCAGTTTCTCCTCCCAGCTTGGCCACGCCCGCCCAGCTTCCCCTCCCGATCCCGGCCCCGCCCGCCCATGTTCCCCTCCCAGCTTGGCCCCGCCCGCCCAGTTTCTCCTCCCGAACCCGGCCCCGCCCGCCAAGCTTCTCCTAGCGAGCCCGGCCCCGCCCGCCCAGCTTCCCCTCCCGATCCCGGCCCCGCCCGCCCATGTTCCCCTCCCAGCCAGGCCCCGCCCGCCCAGTTTCTCCTCCCAGCTTGGCCCCGCCCGCCCAGCTTCCCGTCCCGATCCCGGCCCCGCCCGCCCATGTTCCCCTCCCAACTTGGCCCCGCCCGCCCAGTTTCTCCTCCCGAACCCGGCCCCGCCCGCCAAGCTTCTCCTAGCGAGCCCGGCCCCGCCCGCCCAGCTTCCCCTCCAAGCCAGGCCCCGCCCGCCCCGCTTCCCCTCCCGAGTCCGGCCCCGCCCGCCCAGTTTCTCCTCCCGAGCTTGGCCCCGCCCGCCCAGCTTCCCATCCCGAGCGAGGCCCCGCCCGCCCAGTTTCTCCTCCCAGCTTGGCCCCGCCGGCCCAGCTTCCCCTCCCGAACCCGGCCCCGCCCGCCCAGCTTCTGCTAGCGAGCTCCGCCCCGCCCGCCCAGCTTCCCCTCCCAGCTTGGCCCCGCCCGCCCAGTTTCTCCTCCCAGCCAGGCCCCGCCCGCCCAGTTTCTCCTCCCGAGTCCGGCCCCGCCCGCCCCGCTTCCCCTCCCAGCCAGGCCCCGCCCGCCCAGCTTCGCCTCCCGAACCCGACCCCGCCCGCCCAGCTTCTCCTCCCAGCTAAGCCCCGCCCGCCCAGTTTCTCCTCCCAGCACGGCCCCGCCCGCCCAGTTTCTCCTCCCAGCACGGCCCCGCCCACCCAGCTTCCCCTCCCAGCCTGGCCCCGCCCGCCCAGTTTCTCCTCCGGAGTGCGGCCCCGCCCGCCCCGCTTCTCCTCCCGAGCGAGGCCCCGCCCGCCCAGCTTCCCCTCCCAGCTTGGCCCCGCCCGCCCAGCTTCCCCTCCCGAACCCGGCCCCGCCCGCCCAGCTTCTGCTAGCGAGCTCGGCCCCGCCCGCCCCGCTTCCCCTCCCAGCTTGGCCCCGCCCGCCCAGTTTCTCCTCCCGAACCCGGCCCCGCCCGCCAAGCTTCTCCTAGCGAGCCCGGCCCCGCCCGCCCAGCTTCCCCTCCAAGCCAGGCCCCGCCCGCCCCGCTTCCCCTCCCGAGTCCGGCCCCGCCCGCCCAGTTTCTCCTCCCGAGCTTGGCCCCGCCCGCCCAGCTTCCCATCCCGAGCGAGACCCCGCCCGCCCAGTTTCTCCTCCCGAACCCGGCCCCGCCCGCCAAGCTTCTCCTAGCGAGCCCGGCCCCGCCCGCCCAGCTTCCCCTCCAAGCCAGGCCCCGCCCGCCCCGCTTCCCCTCCCGAGTCCGGCCCCGCCCGCCCAGTTTCTCCTCCCAGCTTGGCCCCGCCCGCCCAGCTTCCCCTCCCGAACCCGGCCCCGCCCGCCCAGCTTCTGCTAGCGAGCTCGGCCCCGCCCGCCCAGCTTCCCCTCCCAGCTTGGCCCCGCCCGCCCAGTTTCTCCTCCCAGCCAGGCCCCGCCCGCCCAGTTTCTCCTCCCGAGTACGGCCCCGCCCGCCCCGCTTCCCCTCCCAGCCAGGCCCCGCCCGCCCAGCTTCCCCTCCCGAACCCGGCCCCGCCCTCCCAGCTTCTCCTCCCAGCTAAGCCCCGCCCGCCCAGTTTCTCCTCCCAGCACGGCCCCGCCCGCCCAGTTTCTCCTCCCAGCACGGCCCCGCCCACCCAGCTTCCCCTCCCAGCCTGGCCCCGCCCGCCCAGTTTCTCCTCCCGAGCGAGGCCCCGCCCGCCCAGCTTCCCCTCCCAGCTTGGCCCCGCCCGCCCAGCTTCCCCTCCCGAACCCGGCCCCGCCCGCCCAGTTTCTCCTCCCGAGCCCGGCCCCGCCCGCCCCGCTTCCCCTCCCAGCTTGGCCCCGCCCGCCCAGTTTCTCCTCCCGAGCGAGGCCCCGCCCGCCCAGCTTCCCCTCCCGAATCCGGCCCCGCCCGCCCATGTTCCCCTCCCAGCCAGGCCCCGCCCGCCCAGTTTCTCCTCCCAACTTTGCCCCGCCCGCCCAGCTTCCCCTCCCGATCCCGGCCCCGCCCGCCCATGTTCCCCTCCCAGCTTGGCACCGCCCGCCCAGTTTCTCCTCCCGAACCCGGCCCCGCCCGCCAAGCTTCTCCTAGCGAGCCCGGCCCCGCCCGCCCAGCTTCCCCTCCAAGCCAGGCCCCGCCCGCCCCGCTTCCCCTCCCGAGTCCGGCCCCGCCCGCCCAGTTTCTCCTCCCAGCTTGGCCCCGCCCGCCCAGCTTCCCCTCCCGAACCCGGCCCCGCCCGCCCAGCTTCTGCTAGCGAGCTCGGCCCCGCCCGCCCAGCTTCCCCTCCCAGCTTGGCCCCGCCCGCCCAGTTTCTCCTCCCAGCCAGGCCCCGCCCGCCCAGTTTCTCCTCCCGAGTCCGGCCCCGCCCGCCCCGCTTCCCCTCCCAGCCAGGCCCCGCCCGCCCAGCTTCCCCTCCCGAACCGGCCCCGCCCTCCCAGCTTCTCCTCCCAGCTAAGCCCCGCCCGCCCAGTTTCTCCTCCCAGCACGGCCCCGCCCGCCCAGTTTCTCCTCCCAGCACGGCCCCGCCCACCCAGCTTCCCGTCCCAGCCTGGCCCCGCCCGCCCAGTTTCTCCTCCCGAGCGAGGCCCCGCCCGCCCAGCTTCCCCTCCCAGCTTGGCCCCGCCCGCCCAGTTTCTCCTCCCAGCACGGCCCCGCCCGCCCAGTTTCTCCTCCCGAGTCCGGCCCCGCCCGCCCCGCTTCCCCTCCCAGCCAGGCCCCGCCCGCCCAGCTTCCCCTCCCGAACCCGGCCCCGCCCGCCCAGCTTCTCCTCCCAGCTTAGCCCCGCCCGCCGAGTTTCTCCTCCCAGCACGGCCCCGCCCGCCCAGTTTCTCCTCCCAGCACGGCCCCGCCCGCCCCGCTTCTCCTCCCGAGTCCGGCCCCGCCCGCCCAGCTTCCCCTCCCAGCCAGGCCCCGCCCGCCCAGTTTCTCCTCCGGAGCCCGGCCCCGCCCGCTCCGCTTCCCCTCCCAGCCAGGCCCCGCCCGCCCAGTTTCTCCTCCCGAGTCCGGCCCCGCCCGCCCAGTTTCTCCTCCCGAGCCGGGCCCCGCCCGCCCCGCTTCCCCTCCCAGCTTGGCCCCGCCCGCCCAGTTTCTCCTCCCGAGCGAGGCCCCGCCCGCCCAGCTTCCCCTCCCGAATCCGGCCCCGCCCGCCCATGTTCCCCTCCCAGCCAGGCCCCGCCCGCCCAGTTTCTCCACCCAGCTTGGCCCCGCCCGCCCAGCTTCCCCTCCCGATCCCGGCCCCGCCCGCCCATGTTCCCCTCCCAGCCAGGCCCCGCCCGCCCAGTTTCTCCTCCCAGCTTGGCCCCGCCCGCCCAGTTTCTCCACCCAGCTTGGCCCCGCCCGCCCAGCTTCCCCTCCCGATCCCGGCCCCGCCCGCCAATGTTCCCCTCCCAGCTTGGCCCCGCCCGCCCAGTTTCTCCTCCCGAACCCGGCCCGCCCGCCAAGCTTCTCCTAGCGAGCCCGGCCCTGCCCGCCCAGTTTCTCCTCCCGAGCTTGGCTCCGCCCGCCCAGCTTCCCATCCCGAGCGAGGCCCCGCCCGCCCAGTTTCTCCTCCCAGCTTGGCCCCGCCCGCCCAGCTTCCCCTCCCGAACTCGGCCCCGCCCGCCCAGCTTCTGCTAGCGAGCTCGGCCCCGCCCGCCCAGCTTCCCCTCCCAGCTTGGCCCCGCCCGCCCAGTTTCTCCTCCCAGCCAGGCCCCGCCCGCCCAGTTTCTCCTCCCGAGTCCGGCCCCGCCCGCCCCGCTTCCCCTCCCAGCCAGGCCCCGCCCGCCCAGCTTCCCCTCCCGAACCCGGCCCCGCCCGCCCAGCTTCTCCTCCCAGCTTAGCCCCGCCCGCCCAGTTTCTCCTCCCAGCACGGCCCCGCCCGCCCAGTTTCTCCTCCCGAGTCCGGCCCCGCCCGCCCAGCTTTCCCTCCCGAACCCGGCCCCGCCCGCCCCGCTTCCCCTCCCAGCCAGGCCCCGCCCGCCCAGCTTCCCCTCCCGAACCCGGCCCCGCCCGCCCAGCTTCTCCTCCCAGCTTGGCCCCGCCCGCCCAGTTTCTCCTCCCAGCACGGCCCCGCCCGCCCAGTTTCTCCTCCCAGCCAGGCCCCGCCCGCCCAGCTTTCCCTCCCGAACCCGGCCCCGCCCGCCCAGCTTCCCCTCCCGAACCAGGCCCCGCCCGCCCAGCTTCTGCTAGCGAGCTCGGCCCCGCCCGCCCAGCTTCCCCTCCCAGCTTGGCCCCGCCCGCCCAGTTTCTCCTCCCAGCACGGCCCCGCCCACCCAGCTTCCCCTCCCAGCCTGGCCCCGCCCGCCCAGCTTCCTCTCCCGATCCCGGCCCCGCCCGCCCATGTTCCCCTCCCAGCTTGGCCCCGCCTGCCCAGTTTCTCCTCCCGAACCCGGCCCCGCCCGCCAAGCTTCTCCTAGCGAGCCCGGCACCGCCCGCCCCGCTTCCCCTCCTGAGTCCGGCCCCGCCCGCCCAGCTTCTGCTAGCGAGCTCGGCCCCGCCCGCCCAGCTTCCCCTCCCAGCTTGGCCCCGCCCGCCCAGTTTCTCCTCCCAGCCAGGCCCCGCCCGCCCAGTTTCTCCTCCCGAGTCCGGCCCCGCCCGCCCAGCTTCCCCTCCCAGCTTTGCCCCGCCCGCCCAGTTTCTCCTCCCGAGCCCGGCCCCGCCCGCTCCGCTTCCCCTCCCAGCTTGGCCCCGCACGCCCAGCTTCCTCTCCCGATCCCGGCCCCGCCCGCCCATGTTCCCCTCCCAGCTTGGCCCCGCCTGCCCAGTTTCTCCTCCCGAACCCGGCCCCGCCCGCCAAGCTTCTCCTAGCGAGCCCGGCACCGCCCGCCCCGCTTCCCCTCCCGAGTCCGGCCCTGCCCGCCCAGCTTCTGCTAGCGAGCTCGGCCCCGCCCGCCCAGCTTCCCCTCCCAGCTTGGCCCCGCCCGCCCAGTTTCTCCTCCCAGCCAGGCCCCGCCCGCCCAGTTTCTCCTCCCGAGTCCGGCCCCGCCCGCCCCGCTTCCCCTCCCAGCCAGGCCCCGCCCGCCCAGCTTCCCCTCCCGAACCCGGCCCCGCCCGCCCAGCTTCTCCTCCCAGCTTAGCCCCGCCCGCCCAGTTTCTCCTCCCAGCACGGCCCCGCCTGCCCAGTTTCTCCTCCCAGCCAGGCCCCGCCCGCCCAGCTTCCCCTCCCGAACCCGGCCCCGCCCGCCCAGCTTCTGCTAGCGAGCTCGGCCCCGCCCGCCCAGCTTCCCCTCCCAGCTTGGCCCCGCCCGCCCAGTTTCTCCTCCCAGCACGGCCTTGCCCACCCAGCTTCCCCTCCCAGCCTGGCCCCGCCCGCCCAGCTTCCCCTCCCAGCCAGGCCCCGCCCGCCCAGTTTCTCCTCCCGAGTCCGGCCCCGCCCGCCCAGTTTCTCCTCCCGAGCCCGGCCCCGCCCGCCCCGCTTCCCCTCCCAGCTTGGCCCCGCCCGCCCAGTTTCTCCTCCCGAGCGAGGCCCCGCCCGCCCAGCTTCCCCTCCCGAATCCGGCCCCGCCCGCCCATGTTCCCCTCCCAGCCAGGCCCCGCCCGCCCAGTTTCTCCTCCCGAACCCGGCCCCGCCCGCCAAGCTTCTCCTAGCGAGCCCGGCCCCGCCCGCCCAGCTTCCCCTCCCGAACCCGGCCCCGCCCGCCCAGCTTCTGCTAGCGAGCTCGGCCCCGCCCGCCCAGCTTCCCCTCCCAGCCTGGCCCCGCCCGCCCAGTTTCTCCTCCCGAGTGCGGCCCCGCCCGCCCCGCTTCTCCTCCGGAGTCCGGCCCCGCCCGCCCAGTTTCTCCTCCCGAGCCCGGCCCCGCCCGCTCCGCTTCCCCTCCCAGCCAGGCCCCGCCCGCCCAGTTTCTCCTCCCGAGTCCGGCCCCGCCCGCCCAGTTTCTCCTCCCGAGCCCGGCCCCGCCCGCCCCGCTTCCCCTCCCAGCTTGGCCCCGCCCGCCCAGTTTCTCCTCCCGAGCGAGGCCCCGCCCGCCCAGCTTCCCCTCCCGAATCCGGCCCCGCCCGCCCATGTTCCCCTCCCAGCCAGGCCCCGCCCGCCCAGTTTCTCCACCCAGTTTGGCCCCGCCCGCCCAGCTTCCCCTCCCGATCCCGGCCCCGCCCGCCCATGTTCCCCTCCCAGCTTGGCCCCGCCCGCCCAGCTTCCCCTCCCGAACCCGGCCCCGCCCGCCCAGCTTCTGCTAGCGAGCTCGGCCCCGCCCGCCCCGCTTCCCCTCCCAGCTTGGCCCCGCCCGCCCAGTTTCTCCTCCCGAACCCGGCCCCGCCCGCCCAGCTTCTCCTCCCAGCTTAGCCCCGCCCGCCCAGTTTCTCCTCCCAGCACGGCCCCGCCCGCCCAGTTTCTCCTCCCAGCCAGGCCCCGCCCGCCCATGTTCCCCTCCCAGCTTGGCCCCGCCCTCCCAGTTTCTCCTCCCGAACCCGGCCCCGCCCGCCCAGCTTCTCCTCCCAGCTTAGCCCCGCCCGCCCAGTTTCTCCTCCCGAGCGAGGCCCCGCCCGCCCAGCTTCCCCTCCCGAATCCGGCCCCGCCCGCCCATGTTCCCCTCCCAGCCAGGCCCCGCCCGCCCAGTTTCTCCTCCCAGCTTGGCCCCGCCCGCCCAGCTTCCCCTCCCGATCCCGGCCCCGCCCGCCCATGTTCCCCTCCCAGCTTGGCCCCGCCCGCCCAGTTTCTCCTCCCGAACCCGGCCCCGCCCGCCCAGTTTCTCCTCCCGAGTCCGGCCCCGCCCGCCCCGCTTCCCCTCCCAGCCAGGCCCCGCCCGCCCAGCTTCCCCTCCCGAACCCGGCCCCGCCCGCCCAGCTTCTGCTCCCAGCTTAGCCCCGCCCGCCCAGTTTCTCCTCCCAGCACGGCCCCGCCCGCCCAGTTTCTCCTAGCGAGCCCGGCCCCGCCCGCCCAGCTTCCCCTCCAAGCCAGGCCCCGCCCGCCCCGCTTCCCCTCCCGAGTCCGGCCCCGCCCGCCCAGTTTCTCCTCCCGAGCTTGGCCCCGCCCGCCCAGCTTCCCATCCCGAGCGAGGCCCCGCCCGCCCAGTTTCTCCTCCCAGCTTGGCCCCGCCCGCCCAGCTTCCCCTCCCGAACCCGGCCCCGCCCGCCCAGCTTCTGCTAGCGAGCTCGGCCCCTCCCGCCCACCTTCCCCTCCCAGCTTGGCCCCGCCCGCCCAGTTTCTCCTCCCAGCCAGGCCCCGCCCGCCCAGTTTCTCCTCCCGAGTCCGGCCCCGCCCGCCCCGCTTCCCCTCCCAGCCAGGCCCCGCCCGCCCAGCTTCCCCTCCCGAACCCGGCCCCGCCCGCCCAGCTTCTCCTCCCAGCTTAGCCCCGCCCGCCCAGTTTCTCCTCCCAGCACGGCCCCGCCCGCCCAGTTTCTCCTCCCAGCCAGGCCCCGCCCGCCCAGCTTCCCCTCCCGAACCCGGCCCCGCCCGCCCATGTTCCCCTCCCAGCCAGGCCCCGCCCGCCCAGTTTCTCCTCCCAGCTTGGCCCCGCCCGCCCAGCTTCCCCTCCCGATCCCGGCCCCGCCCGCCCATGTTCCCCTCCCAGCTTGGCCCCGCCCGCCCAGTTTCTCCTCCCGAACCCGGCCCCGCCCGCCAAGCTTCTCCTAGCGAGCCCGGCCCCGCCCGCCCAGCTTCCCCTCCCGAACCCGGCCCCGCCCGCCCAGCTTCTCCTCCCAGCTTAGCCCCGCCCGCCCAGTTTCTCCTCCCAGCACGGCCCCGCCCGCCCAGTTTCTCCTCCCAGCCAGGCCCCGCCCGCCCAGCTTCCCCTCCCGAACCCGGCCCCGCCCGCCCAGCTTCTGCTAACGAGCTCGGCCCCGCCCGCCCAGCTTCCCCTCCCAGCTTGGCCCCGCCCGCCCAGTTTCTCCTCCCAGCACGGCCCCGCCCACCCAGCTTCCCCTCCCAGCCTGGCCCCGCCCGCCCAGCTTCCCCTCCCGAGCGAGGCCCCGCCCGCCCAGTTTCTCCTCCCGAGCGAGGTCCCGCCCGCCCAGCTTCCCCTCCCGAATCCGGCCCTGCCCGCCCATGTTCCCCTCCCAGTCAGGCCCCGCCCGCCCAGTTTCTCCTCCCAGCTTGGCCCCGCCCGCCCAGCTTCCCCTCCCGATCCCGGCCCCGCCGGCCCATGTTCCCCTCCCAGCCAGGCCCCGCCCGCCCAGTTTCTCCTCCCAGCTTGGCCCCGCCCGCCCAGCTTCCCCTCCCGATCCCGGCCCCGCCCGCCCATGTTCCCCTCCCAACTTGGCCCCGCCCGCCCAGTTTCTCCTCCCGAACCCGGCCCCGCCCGCCAAGCTTCTCCTAGCGAGCCCGGCCCCGCCCGCCCAGCTTCCCCTCCAAGCCAGGCCCCGCCCGCCCCGCTTCCCCTCCCGAGTCCGGCCCCGCCCGCCCAGTTTCTCCTCCCGAGCTTGGCCCCGCCCGCCCAGCTTCCCATCCCGAGCGAGGCCCCGCCCGGCCAGTTTCTCCTCCCAGCTTGGCCCCGCCCGCCCAGCTTCCCCTCCCAGCTTGGCCCCGCCCGCCCAGTTTCTCCTCCCAGCCACGCCCCGCCCGCCCAGTTTCTCCTCCCGAGTCCGGCCCCGCCCGCCCCGCTTCCCCTCCCAGCCAGGCCCCGCCCGCCCAGCTTCCCCTCCCGAACCCGGCCCCGCCCGCCCAGCTTCTCCTCCCAGCTAAGCCCCGCCCGCCCAGTTTCTCCTCCCAGCACGGCCCCGCCCGCCCAGTTTCTCCTCCCGAGTGCGGCCCCGCCCGCCCCGCTTCTCCTCCCGAGTCCGGCCCCGCCCGCCCAGCTTCCCCTCCCAGCTTGACCCCGCCCGCCCAGTTTCTCCTCCCAGCACGGCCCCGCCCGCCTAGTTTCTCCTCCCGAGTGCGGCCCCGCCCGCCCCGCTTCCCCTCCCGAGTCCGGCCCCGCCCGCCCAGTTTCTCCTCCGGAGCTTGGCCCCGCCCGCCCAGCTTCCCATCCCGAGCGAGGCCCCGCCCGCCCAGTTTCTCCTCCCAGCTTGGCCCCGCCCGCCCAGCTTCCCCTCCCGAACCCGGCCCCGCCCGCCCAGCTTCTGCTAGCGAGCTCGGCCCCTCCCGCCCACCTTCCCCTCCCAGCTTGGCCCCGCCCGCCCAGTTTCCCCTCCCAGCCAGGCCCCGCCCGCCCAGCTTCCCCTCCCGAACCCGGCCCTGCCCGCCCAGCTTCTCCTCCCAGCTTAGCCCCGCCCGCCCAGTTTCTCCTCCCAGTACGGCCCCGCCCGCCCAGTTTCTCCTAGCGAGCCCGGCCCCGCCCGCCCAGCTTCCCCTCCAAGCCAGGCCCCGCCCGCCCCGCTTCCCCTCCCGAGTCCGGCCCCGCCCGCCCAGTTTCTCCTCCCGAGCTTGGCCCCGCCCGCCCAGCTTCCCATCCCGAGCGAGGCCCCGCCCGCCCAGTTTCTCCTCCCAGCTTGGCCCCGCCCGCCCAGCTTCCCCTCCCGAACCCGGCCCCGCCCGCCCAGCTTCTGCTAGCGAGCTCGGCCCCTCCCGCCCACCTTCCCCTCCCAGCTTGGCCCCGCCCGCCCAGTTTCTCCTCCCAGCCAGGCCCCGCCCGCCCAGTTTCTCCTCCCGAGTCCGGCCCCGCCCGCCCCGCTTCCCCTCCCAGCCAGGCCCCGCCCGCCCAGCTTCCCCTCCCGAACCCGGCCCCGCCCGCCCAGCTTCTCCTCCCAGCTTAGCCCCGCCCGCCCAGTTTCTCCTCCCAGCACGGCCCCGCCCGCCCAGTTTCTCCTCCCAGCCAGGCCCCGCCCGCCCAGCTTCCCCTCCCGAACCCGGCCCCGCCCGCCCATGTTCCCCTCCCAGCCAGGCCCCGCCCGCCCAGTTTCTCCTCCCAGCTTGGCCCCGCCCGCCCAGCTTCCCCTCCCGATCCCGGCCCCGCCCGCCCATGTTCCCCTCCCAGCTTGGCCCCGCCCGCCCAGTTTCTCCTCCCGAACCCGGCCCCGCCCGCCAAGCTTCTCCTAGCGAGCCAGGCCCCGCCCGCCCAGCTTCCCCTCCCGAACCCGGCCCCGCCCGCCCAGCTTCTCCTCCCAGCTTAGCCCCGCCCGCCCAGTTTCTCCTCCCAGCACGGCCCCGCCCGCCCAGTTTCTCCTCCCAGCCAGGCCCCGCCCGCCCAGCTTCCCCTCCCGAACCCGGCCCCGCCCGCCCAGCTTCTGCTAGCGAGCTCGGCCCCGCCCGCCCAGCTTCCCCTCCCAGCTTGGCCCCGCCCGCCCAGTTTCTCCTCCCAGCACGGCCCCGCCCACCCAGCTTCCCCTCCCAGCCTGGCCCCGCCCGCCCAGCTTCCCCTCCCGAGCGAGGCCCCGCCCGCCCAGTTTCTCCTCCCGAGCGAGGCCCCGCCCGCCCAGCTTCCCCTCCCGAATCCGGCCCTGCCCGCCCATGTTCCCCTCCCAGTCAGGCCCCGCCCGCCCAGTTTCTCCTCCCAGCTTGGCCCCGCCCGCCCAGCTTCCCCTCCCGATCCCGGCCCCGCCCGCCCATGTTCCCCTCCCAGCCAGGCCCCGCCCGCCCAGTTTCTCCTCCCAGCTTGGCCCCGCCCGCCCAGCTTCCCCTCCCGATCCCGGCCCCGCCCGCCCATGTTCCCCTCCCAACTTGGCCCCGCCCGCCCAGTTTCTCCTCCCGAACCCGGCCCCGCCCGCCAAGCTTCTCCTAGCGAGCCCGGCCCCGCCCGCCCAGCTTCCCCTCCAAGCCAGGCCCCGCCCGCCCCGCTTCCCCTCCCGAACCCGGCCCCGCCCGCCCAGCTTCTCCTCCCAGCTTAGCCCCGCCCGCCCAGTTTCTCCTCCCAGCACGGCCCCGCCCGCCCAGTTTCTCCTCCCAGCACGGCCCCGCCCACCCAGCTTCCCCTCCCAGCCTGGCCCCGCCCGCCCAGTTTCTCCTCCCGAGTGCGGCCCCGCCCGCCCCGCTTCTCCTCCCGAGTCCGGCCCCGCCCGCCCAACTTCCCCTCCCAGCTTGGCCCCGCCCGCCCAGCTTCCCCTCCCAGCCAGGCCCCGCCCGCCCAGTTTCTCCTCCCGAGTCCGGCCCCGCCCGCCCCGCTTCCCCTCCCAGCCAGGCCCCGCCCGCCCAGCTTCCCCTTCCCGAACTCGGCCCCGCCCGCCCAGCTTCTCCTCCCAGCTTAGCCCCGCCCACCCAGCTTCCCCTCCCAGCCTGGCCCCGCCCGCCCAGTTTCTCCTCCCGAGTGCGGACCCGCCCGCCCCGCTTCTCCTCCCGAGTCCGGCCCCGCCCGCCCAGCTTCCCCTCCCAGCTTGGCCCCGCCCGCCCCGCTTCTCCTCCCGAGTCCGGCCCCGCCCGCCCAGCTTCCCCTCCCAGCTTGGCCCCGCCCGCCCAGCTTCCCCTCCCAGCCAGGCCCCGCCCGCCCAGTTTCTCCTCCCGAGCCCGGCCCCGCCCGCTCCGCTTCCCCTCCCAGCCAGGCCCCGCCCGCCCAGTTTCTCCTCCCGAACCCGGCCCCGCCCGCCAAGCTTCTCCTACCGAGCCCGGCCCCGCCCGCCCAGCTTCCCCTCCCGAACCCGGCCCCGCCCGCCCAGCTTCTCCTCCCAGCTTAGCCCCGCCCGTCCAGTTTCTCCTCCCAGCACGGCCCCGCCCGCCCAGTTTCTCCTCCCAGCCAGGCCCCGCCCGCCCAGCTTCCCCTCCCGAACCCGGCCCCGCCCGCCCAGCTTCTGCTAGCGAGCTCGGCCCCGCCCGCCCAGCTTCCCCTCCCAGCTTGGCCCCGCCCGCCCAGTTTCTCCTCCCAGCACGGCCCCGCCCACTCCGCTTCCCCTCCCAGCCAGGCCCCGCCCGCCCAGTTTCTCCTCCCGAGTCCGGCCCCGCCCGCCCAGTTTCTCCTCCCGAGCCCGGCCCCGCCCGCCCCGCTTCCCCTCCCAGCTTGGCCCCGCCCGCCCAGTTTCTCCTCCCGAGCGAGGCCCCGCCCGCCCAGCTTCCCCTCCCGAATCCGGCCCCGCCCGCCCATGTTCCCCTCCCAGCCAGGCCCCGCCCGCCCAGTTTCTCCTCCCAGCTTGGCCCCGCCCGCCCAGCTTCCCCTCCCGAGTCCGGCCCCGCCCGCCCAGTTTCTCCTCCCGAGCTTGGCCCCGCCCGCCCAGCTTCCCATCCCGAGCGAGGCCCCGCCCGCCCAGTTTCTCCTCCCAGCTTGGCCCCGCCCGCCCAGCTTCCCCTCCCGAACCCGGCCCCGCCCGCCCAGCTTCCCCTCCCAGCTTGGCCCCGCCCGCCCAGTTTCTCCTCCCAGCCAGGCCCCGCCCGCCCAGTTTCTCCTCCCGAGTGCGGCCCCGCCCGCCCCGCTTCCCCTCCCGAGTCCGGCCCCGCCCGCCCAGTTTCTCCTCCGGAGCTTGGCCCCGCCCGCCCAGCTTCCCATCCCGAGCGAGGCCCCGCCCGCCCAGTTTCTCCTCCCAGCTTGGCCCCGCCCGCCCAGCTTCCCCTCCCGAACCCGGCCCCGCCCGCCCAGCTTCTGCTAGCGAGCTCGGCCCCTCCCGCCCACCTTCCCCTCCCAGCTTGGCCCCGCCCGCCCAGTTTCTCCTCCCAGCCAGGCCCCGCCCGCCCAGTTTCTCCTCCCGAGTCCGGCCCCGCCCGCCCCGCTTCCCCTCCCAGCCAGGCCCCGCCCGCCCAGCTTCCCCTCCCGAACCCGGCCCCGCCCGCCCAGCTTCTCCTCCCAGCTTAGCCCCGCCCGCCCAGTTTCTCCTCCCAGTACGGCCCCGCCCGCCCAGTTTCTCCTAGCGAGCCCGGCCCCGCCCGCCCAGCTTCCCCTCCAAGCCAGGCCCCGCCCGCCCCGCTTCCCCTCCCGAGTCCGGCCCCGCCCGCCCAGTTTCTCCTCCCGAGCTTGGCCCCGCCCGCCCAGCTTCCCATCCCGAGCGAGGCCCCGCCCGCCCAGTTTCTCCTCCCAGCTTGGCCCCGCCCGCCCAGCTTCCCCTCCCGAACCCGGCCCCGCCCGCCCAGCTTCTGCTAGCGAGCTCGGCCCCTCCCGCCCACCTTCCCCTCCCAGCTTGGCCCCGCCCGCCCAGTTTCTCCTCCCAGCCAGGCCCCGCCCGCCCAGTTTCTCCTCCCGAGTCCGGCCCCGCCCGCCCCGCTTCCCCTCCCAGCCAGGCCCCGCCCGCCCAGCTTCCCCTCCCGAACCCGGCCCCGCCCGCCCAACTTCTCCTCCCAGCTTAGCCCCGCCCGCCCAGTTTCTCCTCCCAGCACGGCCCCGCCCGCCCAGTTTCTCCTCCCAGCCAGGCCCCGCCCGCCCAGCTTCCCCTCCCGAACCCGGCCCCGCCCGCCCATGTTCCCCTCCCAGCCAGGCCCCGCCCGCCCAGTTTCTCCTCCCAGCTTGGCCCCGCCCGCCCAGCTTCCCCTCCCGATCCCGGCCCCGCCCGCCCATGTTCCCCTCCCAGCTTGGCCCCGCCCGCCCAGTTTCTCCTCCCGAACCCGGCCCCGCCCGCCAAGCTTCTCCTAGCGAGCCCGGCCCCGCCCGCCCAGCTTCCCCTCCCGAACCCGGCCCCGCCCGCCCAGCTTCTCCTCCCAGCTTAGCCCCGCCCGCCCAGTTTCTCCTCCCAGTACGGCCCCGCCCGCCCAGTTTCTCCTAGCGAGCCCGGCCCCGCCCGCCCAGCTTCCCCTCCAAGCCAGGCCCCGCCCGCCCCGCTTCCCCTCCCGAGTCCGGCCCCGCCCGCCCAGTTTCTCCTCCCGAGCTTGGCCCCGCCCGCCCAGCTTCCCATCCCGAGCGAGGCCCCGCCCGCCCAGTTTCTCCTCCCAGCTTGGCCCCGCCCGCCCAGCTTCCCCTCCCGAACCCGGCCCCGCCCGCCCAGCTTCTGCTAGCGAGCTCGGCCCCTCCCGCCCACCTTCCCCTCCCAGCTTGGCCCCGCCCGCCCAGTTTCTCCTCCCAGCCAGGCCCCGCCCGCCCAGTTTCTCCTCCCGAGTCCGGCCCCGCCCGCCCCGCTTCCCCTCCCAGCCAGGCCCCGCCCGCCCAGCTTCCCCTCCCGAACCCGGCCCCGCCCGCCCAGCTTCTCCTCCCAGCTTAGCCCCGCCCGCCCAGTTTCTCCTCCCAGCACGGCCCCGCCCGCCCAGTTTCTCCTCCCAGCCAGGCCCCGCCCGCCCAGCTTCCCCTCCCGAACCCGGCCCCGCCCGCCCATGTTCCCCTCCCAGCCAGGCCCCGCCCGCCCAGTTTCTCCTCCCAGCTTGGCCCCGCCCGCCCAGCTTCCCCTCCCGATCCCGGCCCCGCCCGCCCATGTTCCCCTCCCAGCTTGGCCCCGCCCGCCCAGTTTCTCCTCCCGAACCCGGCCCCGCCCGCCAAGCTTCTCCTAGCGAGCCCGGCCCCGCCCGCCCAGCTTCCCCTCCCGAACCCGGCCCCGCCCGCCCAGCTTCTCCTCCCAGCTTAGCCCCGCCCGCCCAGTTTCTCCTCCCAGCCAGGCCCCGCCCGCCCAGCTTCCCCTCCCGAACCCGGCCCCGCCCGCCCAGCTTCTGCTAGCGAGCTCGGCCCCGCCCGCCCAGCTTCCCCTCCCAGCTTGGCCCCGCCCGCCCAGTTTCTCCTCCCAGCACGGCCCCGCCCACCCAGCTTCCCCTCCCAGCCTGGCCCCGCCCGCCCAGCTTCCCCTCCCGAGCGAGGCCCCGCCCGCCCAGTTTCTCCTCCCGAGCGAGGCCCCGCCCGCCCAGCTTCCCCTCCCGAATCCGGCCCTGCCCGCCCATGTTCCCCTCCCAGTCAGGCCCCGCCCGCCCAGTTTCTCCTCCCAGCTTGGCCCCGCCCGCCCAGCTTCCCCTCCCGATCCCGGCCCCGCCCGCCCATGTTCCCCTCCCAGCCAGGCCCCGCCCGCCCAGTTTCTCCTCCCAGCTTGGCCCCGCCCGCCCAGCTTCCCCTCCCGATCCCGGCCCCGCCCGCCCAGCTTCCCCTCCCGATCCCGGCCCCGCCCGCCCATGTTCCCCTCCCAGCTTGGCCCCGCCCGCCCAGTTTCTCCTCCCGAACCCGGCCCCGCCCGCCCAGCTTCCCCTCCAAGCCAGGCCCCGCCAGCCCCGCTTCCCCTCCCGAGTCCGGCCCCGCCCGCCCAGTTTCTCCTCCCGAGCTTGGCCCCGCCCGCCCAGCTTCCCATCCCGAGCGAGGCCCCGCCCGCCCAGTTTCTCCTCCCAGCTTGGCCCCGCCCGCCCAGCTTCCCCTCCCGAACCCGGCCCCGCCCGCCCAGCTTCCCCTCCCAGCTTGGCCCCGCCCGCCCAGTTTCTCCTCCCAGCCAGGCCCCGCCCGCCCAGTTTCTCCTCCCGAGTGCGGCCCCGCCCGCCCCGCTTCCCCTCCCGAGTCCGGCCCCGCCCGCCCAGTTTCTCCTCCGGAGCTTGGCCCCGCCCGCCCAGCTTCCCATCCCGAGCGAGGCCCCGCCCGCCCAGTTTCTCCTCCCAGCTTGGCCCCGCCCGCCCAGCTTCCCCTCCCGAACCCGGCCCCGCCCGCCCAGCTTCTGCTAGCGAGCTCGGCCCCTCCCGCCCACCTTCCCCTCCCAGCTTGGCCCCGCCCGCCCAGTTTCTCCTCCCAGCCAGGCCCCGCCCGCCCAGTTTCTCCTCCCGAGTCCGGCCCCGCCCGCCCCGCTTCCCCTCCCAGCCAGGCCCCGCCCGCCCAGCTTCCCCTCCCGAACCCGGCCCCGCCCGCCCAGCTTCTCCTCCCAGCTTAGCCCCGCCCGCCCAGTTTCTCCTCCCAGCACGGCCCCGCCCGCCCAGTTTCTCCTCCCAGCCAGGCCCCGCCCGCCCAGCTTCCCCTCCCGAACCCGGCCCCGCCCGCCCATGTTCCCCTCCCAGCCAGGCCCCGCCCGCCCAGTTTCTCCTCCCAGCTTGGCCCCGCCCGCCCAGCTTCCCCTCCCGATCCCGGCCCCGCCCGCCCATGTTCCCCTCCCAGCTTGGCCCCGCCCGCCCAGTTTCTCCTCCCGAACCCGGCCCCGCCCGCCAAGCTTCTCCTAGCGAGCCCGGCCCCGCCCGCCCAGCTTCCCCTCCCGAACCCGGCCCCGCCCGCCCAGCTTCTCCTCCCAGCTTAGCCCCGCCCGCCCAGTTTCTCCTCCCAGCACGGCCCCGCCCGCCCAGTTTCTCCTCCCAGCCAGGCCCCGCCCGCCCAGCTTCCCCTCCCGAACCCGGCCCCGCCCGCCCAGCATCTGCTAGCGAGCTCGGCCCCGCCCGCCCAGCTTCCCCTCCCAGCTTGGCCCCGCCCGCCCAGTTTCTCCTCCCAGCACGGCCCCGCCCACCCAGCTTCCCCTCCCAGCCTGGCCCCGCCCGCCCAGCTTCACCTCCCGAGCGAGGCCCCGCCCGCCCAGTTTCTCCTCCCGAGCGAGGCCCCGCCCGCCCAGCTTCCCCTCCCGAATCCGGCCCTGCCCGCCCATGTTCCCCTCCCAGTCAGGCCCCGCCCGCCCAGTTTCTCCTCCCAGCTTGGCCCCGCCCGCCCAGCTTCCCCTCCCGATCCCGGCCCCGCCCGCCCATGTTCCCCTCCCAGCCAGGCCCCGCCCGCCCAGTTTCTCCTCCCAGCTTGGCCCCGCCCGCCCAGCTTCCCCTCCCGATCCCGGCCCCGCCCGCCCATGTTCCCCTCCCAACTTGGCCCCGCCCGCCAAGCTTCTCCTAGCGAGCCCGGCCCCGCCCGCCCAGCTTCCCCTCCAAGCCAGGCCCCGCCCGCCCCGCTTCCCCTCCCGAACCCGGCCCCGCCCGCCCAGCTTCTCCTCCCAGCTTAGCCCCGCCCGCCCAGTTTCTCCTCCCAGCACGGCCCCGCCCGCCCAGTTTCTTCTCCCAGCACGGCCCCGCCCACCCAGCTTCCCCTCCCAGCCTGGCCCCGCCCGCCCAGTTTCTCCTCCCGAGTGCGGCCCCGCCCGCCCCGCTTCTCCTCCCGAGTCCGGCCCCGCCCGCCCAACTTCCCCTCCCAGCTTGGCCCCGCCCGCCCAGCTTCCCCTCCCAGCCAGGCCCCGCCCGCCCAGTTTCTCCTCCCGAGTCCGGCCCCGCCCGCCCCGCTTCCCCTCCCAGCCAGGCCCCGCCCGCCCAGCTTCCCCTTCCCGAACCCGGCCCCGCCCGCCCAGCTTCTCCTCCCAGCTTAGCCCCGCCCACCCAGCTTCCCCTCCCAGCCTGGCCCCGCCCGCCCAGTTTCTCCTCCCGAGTGCGGCCCCGCCCGCCCCGCTTCTCCTCCCGAGTCCGGCCCCGCCCGCCCAGCTTCCCCTCCCAGCTTGGCCCCGCCCGCCCCGCTTCTCCTCCCGAGTCCGGCCCCGCCCGCCCAGCTTCCCCTCCCAGCTTGGCCCCGCCGGCCCAGCTTCCCCTCCCAGCCAGGCCCCGCCCGCCGAGTTTCTCCTCCCGAGCCCGGCCCCGCCCGCTCCGCTTCCCCTCCCAGCCAGGCCCCGCCCGCCCAGTTTCTCCTCCCGAACCCGGCCCCGCCCGCCAAGCTTCTCCTAGCGAGCCCGGCCCCGCCCGCCCAGCTTCCCCTCCCAAACCCGGCCCCGCCCGCCCAGCTTCTCCTCCCAGCTTAGCCCCGCCCGCCCAGTTTCTCCTCCCAGCACGGCCCCGCCCGCCCAGTTTCTCCTCCCAGCCAGGCCCCGCCCGCCCAGCTTCCCCTCCCGAACCCGGCCCCGCCCGCCCAGCTTCTGCTAGCGAGCTCGGCCCCGCCCGCCCAGCTTCCCCTCCCAGCTTGGCCCCGCCCGCCCAGTTTCTCCTCCCAGCACGGCCCCGCCCACTCCGCTTCCCCTCCCAGCCAGGCCCCGCCCGCCCAGTTTCTCCTCCCGAGTCCGGCCCCGCCCGCCCAGTTTCTCCTCCCGAGCCCGGCCCCGCCCGCCCCGCTTCCCCTCCCAGCTTGGCCCCGCCCGCCCAGTTTCTCCTCCCGAGCGAGGCCCCGCCCGCCCAGCTTCCCCTCCCGAATCCGGCCCCGCCCGCCCATGTTCCCCTCCCAGCCAGGCCCCGCCCGCCCAGTTTCTCCTCCCAGCTTGGCCCCGCCCGCCCAGCTTCCCCTCCCGATCCCGGCCCCGCCCGCCCATGTTCCCCTCCCAGCTTGGCCCCGCCCGCCCAGTTTCTCCTCCCGAACCCGGCCCCGCCCGCCCAGCTTCCCCTCCAAGCCAGGCCCCGCCCGCCCCGCTTCCCCTCCCGAGTCCGGCCCCGCCCGCCCAGTTTCTCCTCCCGAGCTTGGCCCCGCCCGCCCAGCTTCCCATCCCGAGCGAGGCCCCGCCCGCCCAGTTTCTCCTCCCAGCTTGGCCCCGCCCGCCCAGCTTCCCCTCCCGAACCCGGCCCCGCCCGCCCAGCTTCCCCTCCCAGCTTGGCCCCGCCCGCCCAGTTTCTCCTCCCAGCCAGGCCCCGCCCGCCCAGTTTCTCCTCCCGAGTCCGGCCCCGCCCGCCCAGCTTCCCCTCCTGAACCCGGCCCCGCCCGCCCAGCTTCTCCTCCCAGCTTAGCCCCGCCCGCCCAGTTTCTCCTCCCAGCACGGCCCCGCCCGCCCAGTTTCTGCTCCCAGCCAGGCCCCGCCCGCCCAGCTTCCCCTCCCGAACCCGGCCCCGCCCGCCCAGCTTCTCCTCCCAGCTTAGCCCCGCCCGCCCAGTTTCTCCTCCCAGCACGGCCCCGCCCGCCCAGCTTCCCCTCCCAGCTTGGCCCCGCCCGCCCAGTTTCTCCTCCCAGCACGGCCCCGCCCGCCCAGTTTCTCCTCCTAGCCAGGCCCCGCCCGCCCAGCTTCCCCTCCCGAACCCGGCCCCGCCCGCCCAGCTTCTGCTAGCGAGCTCGGCCCCGCCCGCCCAGCTTCCCCTCCCAGCTTGGCCCCGCCCGCCCAGTTTCTCCTCCCAGCACGGCCCCGCCCACCCAGCTTCCCCTCCCAGCCTGGCCCCGCCCGCCCAGTTTCTCCTCCCGAGTGCGGCCCCGCCCGCCCCGCTTCTCCTCCCGAGTCCGGCCCCGCCGGCCCAGCTTCCCCTCCCAGCTTGGCCCCGCCCGCCCAGCTTCCCCTCCCAGCCAGGCCCCGCCCGCCCAGTTTCTCCTCCCGAGCCCGGCCCCGCCCGCTCCGCTTCCCCTCCCAGCCAGGCCCCGCCCGCCCAGTTTCTCCTCCCGAGTCCGGCCCCGCCCGCCCAGTTTCTCCTCCCGAGCCCGGCCCCGCCCGCCCCGCTTCCCCTCCCAGCTTGGCCCCGCCCGCCCAGTTTCTCCTCCCGAGCGAGGCCCCGCCCGCCCAGTTTCTCCTCCCGAGCGAGGCCCCGCCCGCCCAGCTTCCCCTCCCGAATCCGGCCCCGCCCGCCCATGTTCCCCTCCCAGCCAGGCCCCGCCCGCCCAGTTTCTCCTCCCAGCTTGGCCCCGCCCGCCCAGCTTCCCCTCCCGATCCCGGCCCCGCCCGCCCATGTTCCCCTCCCAGCTTGGCCCCGCCCGCCCAGTTTCTCCTCCCGAACCCGGCCCCGCCCGCCAAGCTTCTCCTAGCGAGCCCGGCCCCGCCCGCCCAGCTTCCCCTCCCAAACCCGGCCCCGCCCGCCCAGCTTCTCCTCCCAGCTTAGCCCCGCCCGCCCAGTTTCTCCTCCCAGCACGGCCCCGCCCGCCCAGTTTCTCCTCCCAGCCAGGCCCCGCCCGCCCAGCTTCCCCTCCCGAACCCGGCCCCGCCCGCCCAGCTTCTGCTAGCGAGCTCGGCCCCGCCCGCCCAGCTTCCCCTCCCAGCTTGGCCCCGCCCGCCCAGTTTCTCCTCCCAGCACGGCCCCGCCCACTCCGCTTCCCCTCCCAGCCAGGCCCCGCCCGCCCAGTTTCTCCTCCCGAGTCCGGCCCCGCCCGCCCAGTTTCTCCTCCCGAGCCCGGCCCCGCCCGCCCCGCTTCCCCTCCCAGCTTGGCCCCGCCCGCCCAGTTTCTCCTCCCGAGCGAGGCCCCGCCCGCCCAGCTTCCCCTCCCGAATCCGGCCCCGCCCGCCCATGTTCCCCTCCCAGCCAGGCCCCGCCCGCCCAGTTTCTCCTCCCAGCTTGGCCCCGCCCGCCCAGCTTCCCCTCCCGATCCCGGCCCCGCCCGCCCATGTTCCCCTCCCAGCTTGGCCCCGCCCGCCCAGTTTCTCCTCCCGAACCCGGCCCCGCCCGCCCAGCTTCCCCTCCAAGCCAGGCCCCGCCCGCCCCGCTTCCCCTCCCGAGTCCGGCCCCGCCCGCCCAGTTTCTCCTCCCGAGCTTGGCCCCGCCCGCCCAGCTTCCCATCCCGAGCGAGGCCCCGCCCGCCCAGTTTCTCCTCCCAGCTTGGCCCCGCCCGCCCAGCTTCCCCTCCCGAACCCGGCCCCGCCCGCCCAGCTTCCCCTCCCAGCTTGGCCCCGCCCGCCCAGTTTCTCCTCCCAGCCAGGCCCCGCCCGCCCAGTTTCTCCTCCCGAGTCCGGCCCCGCCCGCCCAGCTTCCCCTCCTGAACCCGGCCCCGCCCGCCCAGCTTCTCCTCCCAGCTTAGCCCCGCCCGCCCAGTTTCTCCTCCCAGCACGGCCCCGCCCGCCCAGTTTCTGCTCCCAGCCAGGCCCCGCCCGCCCAGCTTCCCCTCCCGAACCCGGCCCCGCCCGCCCAGCTTCTCCTCCCAGCTTAGCCCCGCCCGCCCAGTTTCTCCTCCCAGCACGGCCCCGCCCGCCCAGCTTCCCCTCCCAGCTTGGCCCCGCCCGCCCAGTTTCTCCTCCCAGCACGGCCCCGCCCGCCCAGTTTCTCCTCCTAGCCAGGCCCCGCCCGCCCAGCTTCCCCTCCCGAACCCGGCCCCGCCCGCCCAGCTTCTGCTAGCGAGCTCGGCCCCGCCCGCCCAGCTTCCCCTCCCAGCTTGGCCCCGCCCGCCCAGTTTCTCCTCCCAGCACGGCCCCGCCCACCCAGCTTCCCCTCCCAGCCTGGCCCCGCCCGCCCAGTTTCTCCTCCCGAGTGCGGCCCCGCCCGCCCCGCTTCTCCTCCCGAGTCCGGCCCCGCCGGCCCAGCTTCCCCTCCCAGCTTGGCCCCGCCCGCCCAGCTTCCCCTCCCAGCCAGGCCCCGCCCGCCCAGTTTCTCCTCCCGAGCCCGGCCCCGCCCGCTCCGCTTCCCCTCCCAGCCAGGCCCCGCCCGCCCAGTTTCTCCTCCCGAGTCCGGCCCCGCCCGCCCAGTTTCTCCTCCCGAGCCCGGCCCCGCCCGCCCCGCTTCCCCTCCCAGCTTGGCCCCGCCCGCCCAGTTTCTCCTCCCGAGCGAGGCCCCGCCCGCCCAGTTTCTCCTCCCGAGCGAGGCCCCGCCCGCCCAGCTTCCCCTCCCGAATCCGGCCCCGCCCGCCCATGTTCCCCTCCCAGCCAGGCCCCGCCCGCCCAGTTTCTCCTCCCAGCTTGGCCCCGCCCGCCCAGCTTCCCCTCCCGATCCCGGCCCCGCCCGCCCATGTTCCCCTCCCAGCTTGGCCCCGCCCGCCCAGTTTCTCCTCCCGAACCCGGCCCCGCCCGCCAAGCTTCTCCTAGCGAGCCCGGCCCCGCCCGCCCAGCTTCCCCTCCAAGCCAGGCCCCGCCCGCCCCGCTTCCCCTCCCGAGTCCGGCCCCGACCGCCCAGTTTCTCCTCCCGAGCTTGGCCCCGCCCGCCCAGCTTCCCATCCCGAGCGAGGACCCGCCCGCCCAGTTTCTCCTCCCAGCTTGGCCCCGCCCGCCCAGCATCCCCTCCCGAACCCGGCCCCGCCCGCCCAGCTTCTGCTAGCGAGCTCGGCCCCGCCCGCCCAGCTTCCCCTCCCAGCTTGGCCCCGCCCGCCCAGTTTCTCCTCCCAGCGAGGCCCCGCCCGCCCAGTTTCTCCTCCCGAGTCCGGCCCCGCCCGCCCCGCTTCCCCTCCCAGCCAGGCCCCGCCCGCCCAGCTTCCCCTCCCGAACCCGGCCCCGCCCGCCCAGCTTCTCCTCACAGCTTAGCCCCGCCCGCCCAGTTTCTCCTCCCAGCACGGCCCCGCCCGCCCAGTTTCTCCTCCCAGCCAGGCCCCGCCCGCCGAGCTTCCCCTCCCGAACCCGGCCCCGCCCGCCCAGCTTCTGCTAGCGAGCTCGGCCCCGCCCGCCCAGCTTCCCCTCCCAGCTTGGCCCCGCCCGCCCAGTTTCTCCTCCCGAGCTCGGCCCCGGCCGCCCCGCTTCCCCTCCCAGCTTGGCCCCGCCCGCCCCGCTTCCCATCCCGAGCGAGGCCCCGCCCGCCCAGTTTCTCCTCCCAGCTTGGCCCCGCCCGCCCAGCTTCCCCTCCCGAACCCGGCCCCGCCCGCCAAGCTTCTCCTAGCGAGCTCGGCCCCGCCCGCCCCGCTTCCCCTCCCAGCCAGGCCCCGCCCGCCCAGTTTCTCCTCCCGAGTCTGGCCCCGCCCGCCCCGCTTCCCCTCCCAGCCAGGCCCCGCCCGCCCAGCTTCCCCTCCCGAACCCGGCCCCGCCCGCCCAGCTTCTCCTCCCAGCTTAGCCCCGCCCGCCCAGTTTCTCCTCCCAGCACGGCCCCGCCCACCCAGCTTCCCCTCCCAGCCTTGCCCCGCCCGCCCAGTTTCTCTTCCCGAGTCCGGCCCCGCCCGCCCAGTTTCTCCTCCCAGCTTGGCCCCGCCCGCCCAGCTTCCCCTCCCGAACCCGGCCCCGCCCGCCAAGCTTCTCCTAGCGAGCTCGGCCCCGCCCGCCCCGCTTCCCCTCCCAGCCAGGCCCCGCCCGCCCAGCTTCCCCTCCCGAACCCGGCCCCGCCCGCCCAGCTTCTCCTCCCAGCTTAGCCCCGCCCGCCCAGTTTCTCCTCCCAGCACGGCCCCGCCCACCCAGCTTCCCCTCCCAGCCTGGCCCCGCCCGCCCAGTTTCTCCTCCCGAGTCCGGCCCCGCCCGCCCCGCTTCTCCTCCCGAGTCCGGCCCCGCCCGCCCAGCTTCCCCTCCCAGCTTGGCCCCGCCCGCCCAGCTTCCCCTCCCGAGTCCGGCCGCGCCCGCCCAGTTTCTCCTCCCGAACCCGGCCCCGCCCGCCCAGCTTCTGCAAGCGAGCTCGGCCCCGCCCGGCCAGCTTCCCCTCCCGACTCCAGCCCCGCCCGCCCAGGTTCTCCTCCCGAGCCCGGCCCCGCCCGCCCAGTTTCCCCTCCCGAACCCGGCCCCGCCCGCCCAGTTTCTCCTCCCGAGTCCGGCCCCGGCCGCCCAGTTTCTCATCCCAGCTTGACCCCGCCCGCCCAGCTTCCCCTCCCGAGCGAGGCCCCGCCCGCCCAGTTTCTCCTCCCGAGCTTGGCCCCGCCCGCCCAGCTTCCCATCCCGAGCGAGGCCCCGCCCGCCCAGTTTCTCCTCCCAGCTTGGCCCCGCCCGCCCAGCTTCCCCTCCCGAACCCGGCCCCGCCCGCCAAGCTTCTCCTAGCGAGCTCGGCCCCGCCCGCCCCGCTTCCCCTCCCACCCAGGCCCCGCCCGCCCAGTTTCTCCTCCCGAGTCCGGCCCCGCCCGCCCCGCTTCCCCTCCCAGCCAGGCCCCGCCCGCCCAGTTTCTCCTCCCAGCTTGGCCCCGCCCGCCCAGCTTCCCCTCCCGATCCCGGCCCCGCCCGCCCATGTTCCCCTCCCAGCCAGGCCCCGCCCGCCCAGTTTCTCCTCCCGAGTCCGGCCCCGCCCGCCCAGCTTCCCCTCCCGATCCCGGCCCCGCCCGCCCATGTTCCCGTCCCAGCCAGGCCCCGCCCGCCCAGTTTCTCCTCCCAGCTTGGCCCCGCCCGCCCAGCTTCCCCTCCCGATCCCGGCCCCGCCCGCCCATGTTCCCCTCCCAGCTTGGCCCCGCCCGCCCAGTTTCTCCTCCCGAACCCGGCCCCGCCCGCCAAGCTTCTCCTAGCGAGCCCGGCCCCGCCCGCCCAGCTTCCCCTCCAAGCCAGGCCCCGCCCGCCCCGCTTCCCCTCCCGAGTCCGGCCCCGCCCGCCCAGTTTCTCCTCCCGAGCTTGGCCCCGCCCGCCCAGCTTCCCATCCCGAGCGAGGCCCCGCCCGCCCAGTTTCTCCTCCCAGCTTGGCCCCGCCCGCCCAGCTTCCCCTCCCAGCTTGGCCCCGCCCGCCCAGTTTCTCCTCCCAGCCAGGCCCCGCCCGCCCAGTTTCTCCTCCCGAGTGCGGCCCCGCCCGCCCCGCTTCTCCTCCCGAGCGAGGCCCCGCCCGCCCAGCTTCCCCTCCCAGCTTGGCCCCGCCCGCCCAGCTTCCCCTCCCGAACCCGGCCCCGCCCGCCCAGCTTCTGCTAGCGAGCTCGGCCCCGCCCGCCCAGCTTCCCCTCCCAGCTTGGCCCCGCCCGCCCAGTTTCTCCTCCCAGCCAGGCCCCGCCCGCCCAGTTTCTCCTCCCGAGTCCGGCCCCGCCCGCCCCGCTTCCCCTCCCAGCCAGGCCCCGCCCGCCCAGCTTCCCCTCCCGAACCCGGCCCCGCCCGCCCAGCTTCTCCTCCCAGCTTAGCCCCGCCCGACCAGTTTCTCCTCCCAGCACGGCCCCGCCCGCCCAGTTTCTCCTCCCAGCACGGCCCCGCCCACCCAGCTTCCCCTCCCAGCCTGGCCCCGCCCGCCCAGTTTCTCCTCCCAGCACGGCCCCGCCCGCCCAGTTTCTCCTCCCGAGCCCGGCCCCGCCCACTCCGCTTCCCCTCCCAGCCAGGCCCCACCCGCCCAGTTTCTCCTCCCGAGTCCGGCCCCGCCCGCCCAGTTTCTCCTCCCGAGCCCGGCCCCGCCCGCCCCGCTTCCCCTCCCAGCTTGGCCCCGCCCGCCCAGTTTCTCCTCCCGAGCGAGGCCCCGCCCGCCCAGCTTCCCCTCCCGAATCCGGCCCCGCCCGCCCATGTTCCCCTCCCAGCCAGGCCCCGCCCGCCCAGTTTCTCCTCCCAGCTTGGCCCCGCCCGCCCAGCTTCCCCTCCCGATCCCGGCCCCGCCCGCCCATGTTCCCCTCCCAGCTTGGCCCCGCCCGCCCAGTTTCTCCTCCCGAACCCGGCCCCGCCCGCCCAGCTTCCCCTCCAAGCCAGGCCCCGCCCGCCCCGCTTCCCCTCCCGAGTCCGGCCCCGCCCGCCCAGTTTCTCCTCCCGAGCTTGGCCCCGCCCGCCCAGCTTCCCATCCCGAGCGAGGCCCCGCCCGCCCAGTTTCTCCTCCCAGCTTGGCCCCGCCCGCCCAGCTTCCCCTCCCGAACCCGGCCCCGCCCGCCCAGCTTCCCCTCCCAGCTTGGCCCCGCCCGCCCAGTTTCTCCTCCCAGCCAGGCCCCGCCCGCCCAGTTTCTCCTCCCGAACCCGGCCCCGCCCGCCCAGCTTCCCCTCCCGAATCCGGCCCTGCCCGCCCATGTTCCCCTCCCAGTCAGGCCCCGCCCGCCCAGTTTCTCCTCCCAGCTTGGCCCCGCCCGCCCAGCTTCCCCTCCCGATCCCGGCCCCGCCCGCCCATGTTCCCCTCCCAGCCAGGCCCCGCCCGCCCAGTTTCTCCTCCCAGCTTGGCCCCGCCCGCCCAGCTTCCCCTCCCGATCCCGGCCCCGCCCGCCCATGTTCCCCTCCCAACTTGGCCCCGCCCGCCCAGTTTCTCCTCCCGAACCCGGCCCCGCCCGCCAAGCTTCTCCTAGCGAGCCCGGCCCCGCCCGCCCAGCTTCCCCTCCAAGCCAGGCCCCGCCCGCCCCGCTTCCCCTCCCGAGTCCGGCCCCGCCCGCCCAGTTTCTCCTCCCGAGCTTGGCCCCGCCCGCCCAGCTTCCCATCCCGAGCGAGGCCCCGCCCGGCCAGTTTCTCCTCCCAGCTTGGCCCCGCCCGCCCAGCTTCCCCTCCCAGCTTGGCCCCGCCCGCCCAGTTTCTCCTCCCAGCCAGGCCCCGCCCGCCCAGATTCTCCTCCCGAGTCCGGCCCCGCCCGCCCCGCTTCCCCTCCCAGCCAGGCCCCGCCCGCCCAGCTTCCCCTCCCGAACCCGGCCCCGCCCGCCCAGCTTCTCCTCCCAGCTAAGCCCCGCCCGCCCAGTTTCTCCTCCCAGCACGGCCCCGCCCGCCCAGTTTCTCCTCCCGAGTGCGGCCCCGCCCGCCCCGCTTCTCCTCCCGAGTCCGGCCCCGCCCGCCCAGCTTCCCCTCCCAGCTTGACCCCGCCCGCCCCGCTTCTCCTCCCGAGTCCGGCCCCGCCCGCCCAGCTTCCCCTCCCAGCTTGGCCCCGCCCGCCCAGCTTCCCCTCCCAGCCAGGCCCCGCCCGCCCAGTTTCTCCTCCCGAGCCCGGCCCCGCCCGCTCCGCTTCCCCTCCCAGCCAGGCCCCGCCCGCCCAGTGTCTCCTCCCAGCTTGGCCCCGCCCGCCCAGCTTCCCCTCCCGATCCCGGCCCCGCCCGCCCATGTTCCCCTCCCAGCTTGGCCCCGCCCGCCCAGTTTCTCCTCCCGAACCCGGCCCCGCCCGCCAAGCTTCTCCTAGCGAGCCCGGCCCCGCCCGCCCAGCTTCCCCTCCAAGCCAGGCCCCGCCCGCCCCGCTTCCCCTCCCGAGTCCGGCCCCGCCCGCCCAGTTTCTCCTCCGGAGCTTGGCCCCGCCCGCCCAGCTTCCCATCCCGAGCGAGGCCCCGCCCGCCCAGTTTCTCCTCCCAGCTTGGCCCCGCCCGCCCAGCTTCCCCTCCCGAACCCGGCCCCGCCCGCCCAGCTTCTGCTAGCGAGCTCGGCCCCTCCCGCCCATGTTCCCCTCCCAGTCAGGCCCCGCCCGCCCAGTTTCTCCTCCCAGCTTGGCCCCGCCCGCCCAGCTTCCCCTCCCGATCCCGGCCCCGCCCGCCCATGTTCCCCTCCCAGCCAGGCCCCGCCCGCCCAGTTTCTCCTCCCAGCTTGGCCCCGCCCGCCCAGCTTCCCCTCCCGATCCCGGCCCCGCCCGCCCATGTTCCCCTCCCAACTTGGCCCCGCCCGCCCAGTTTCTCCTCCCGAACCCGGCCCCGCCCGCCAAGCTTCTCCTAGCGAGCCCGGCCCCGCCCGCCCAGCTTCCCCTCCAAGCCAGGCCCCGCCCGCCCCGCTTCCCCTCCCGAGTCCGGCCCCGCCCGCCCAGTTTCTCCTCCCGAGCTTGGCCCCGCCCGCCCAGCTTCCCATCCCGAGCGAGGCCCCGCCCGGCCAGTTTCTCCTCCCAGCTTGGCCCCGCCCGCCCAGCTTCCCCTCCCAGCTTGGCCCCGCCCGCCCAGTTTCTCCTCCCAGCCAGGCCCCGCCCGCCCAGATTCTCCTCCCGAGTCCGGCCCCGCCCGCCCCGCTTCCCCTCCCAGCCAGGCCCCGCCCGCCCAGCTTCCCCTCCCGAACCCGGCCCCGCCCGCCCAGCTTCTCCTCCCAGCTAAGCCCCGCCCGCCCAGTTTCTCCTCCCAGCACGGCCCCGCCCGCCCAGTTTCTCCTCCCGAGTGCGGCCCCGCCCGCCCCGCTTCTCCTCCCGAGTCCGGCCCCGCCCGCCCAGCTTCCCCTCCCAGCTTGACCCCGCCCGCCCCGCTTCTCCTCCCGAGTCCGGCCCCGCCCGCCCAGCTTCCCCTCCCAGCTTGGCCCCGCCCGCCCAGCTTCCCCTCCCAGCCAGGCCCCGCCCGCCCAGTTTCTCCTCCCGAGCCCGGCCCCGCCCGCTCCGCTTCCCCTCCCAGCCAGGCCCCGCCCGCCCAGTGTCTCCTCCCAGCTTGGCCCCGCCCGCCCAGCTTCCCCTCCCGATCCCGGCCCCGCCCGCCCATGTTCCCCTCCCAGCTTGGCCCCGCCCGCCCAGTTTCTCCTCCCGAACCCGGCCCCGCCCGCCAAGCTTCTCCTAGCGAGCCCGGCCCCGCCCGCCCAGCTTCCCCTCCAAGCCAGGCCCCGCCCGCCCCGCTTCCCCTCCCGAGTCCGGCCCCGCCCGCCCAGTTTCTCCTCCGGAGCTTGGCCCCGCCCGCCCAGCTTCCCATCCCGAGCGAGGCCCCGCCCGCCCAGTTTCTCCTCCCAGCTTGGCCCCGCCCGCCCAGCTTCCCCTCCCGAACCCGGCCCCGCCCGCCCAGCTTCTGCTAGCGAGCTCGGCCCCTCCCGCCCACCTTCCCCTTCCAGCTTGGCCCCGCCCGCCCAGTTTCTCCTCCCAGCCAGGCCCCGCCCGCCCAGTTTCTCCTCCCGAGTCCGGCCCCGCCCGCCCCGCTTCCCCTCCCAGCCAGGCCCCGCCCGCCCAGCTTCCCCTCCCGAACCCGGCCCCGCCCGCCCAGCTTCTCCTCCCAGCTTAGCCCCGCCCGCCCAGTTTCTCCTCCCAGCACGGCCCCGCCCGCCCAGTTTCTCCTCCCAGCCAGGCCCCGCCCGCCCAGCTTCCCCTCCCGAACCCGGCCCCGCCCGCCCATGTTCCCCTCCCAGCCAGGCCCCGCCCGCCCAGTTTCTCCTCCCAGCTTGGCCCCGCCCGCCCAGCTTCCCCTCCCGATCCCGGCCCCGCCCGCCCATGTTCCCCTCCCAGCTTGGCCCCGCCCGCCCAGTTTCTCCTCCCGAACCCGGCCCCGCCCGCCAAGCTTCTCCTAGCGAGCCCGGCCCCGCCCGCCCAGCTTCCCCTCCCGATCCCGGCCCCGCCCGCCCAGCTTCTCCTCCCAGCTTAGCCCCGCCCGCCCAGTTTCTCCTCCCAGCACGGCCCCGCCCGCCCAGTTTCTCCTCCCAGCCAGGCCCCGCCCGCCCAGCTTCCCCTCCCGAACCCGGCCCCGCCCGCCCAGCTTCTGCTAGCGAGCTCGGCCCCGCCCGCCCAGCTTCCCCTCCCAGCTTGGCCCCGCCCGCCCAGTTTCTCCTCCCAGCACGGCCCCGCCCACCCAGCTTCCCCTCCCAGCCTGGCCCCGCCCGCCCCGCTTCCCCTCCCAGCCAGGCCCCGCCCGCCCAGCTTCCCCTTCCCGAACCCGGCCCCGCCCGCCCAGCTTCTCCTCCCAGCTTAGCCCCGCCCACCCAGCTTCCCCTCCCAGCCTGGCCCCGCCCGCCCAGTTTCTCCTCCCGAGTGCGGCCCCGCCCGCCCCGCTTCTCCTCCCGAGTCCGGCCCCGCCCGCCCAGCTTCCCCTCCCAGCTTGGCCCCGCCCGCCCCGCTTCTCCTCCCGAGTCCGGCCCCGCCCGCCCAGCTTCCCCTCCCAGCTTGGCCCCGCCCGCTCCGCTTCCCCTCCCAGCCAGGCCCCGCCCGCCCAGTTTCTCCTCCCGAACCCGGCCCCGCCCGCCAAGCTTCTCCTAGCGAGCCCGGCCCCGCCCGCCCAGCTTCCCCTCCCGAACCCGGCCCCGCCCGCCCAGCTTCTGCTAGCGAGCTCGGCCCCGCCCGCCCAGCTTCCCCTCCCAGCTTGGCCCCGCCCGCCCAGTTTCTCCTCCCAGCACGGCCCCGCCCACCCAGCTTCCCCTCCCAGCCTGGCCCCGCCCGCCCAGCTTCCCCTCCCGAGCGAGGCCCCGCCCGCCCAGTTTCTCCTCCCGAGCGAGGCCCCGCCCGCCCAGCTTCCCCTCCCGAATCCGGCCCTGCCCGCCCATGTTTCCCTCCCAGTCAGGCCCCGCCCGCCCAGTTTCTCCTCCCAGCTTGGCCCCGCCCGCCCAGCTTCCCCTCCCGATCCCGGCCCCGCCCGCCCATGTTCCCCTCCCAGCCAGGCCCCGCCCGCCCAGTTTCTCCTCCCAGCTTGGCCCCGCCCGCCCAGCTTCCCCTCCCGATCCCGGCCCCGCCCGCCCATGTTCCCCTCCCAATTTGGCCCCGCCCGCCCAGTTTCTCCTCCCGAACCCGGCCCCGCCCGCCCCGCTTCTCCTCCCGAGTCCGGCCCCGCCCGCCCAGCTTCCCCTCCCGATCCCGGCCCCGCCCGCCCATGTTCCCCTCCCAGCCTGGCCCCGCCCGCCCAGTTTCTCCTCCCGAGTCCGGCCCCGCCCGCCCCGCTTCTCCTCCCGAGTCCGGCCCCGCCCGCCCAGCTTCCCCTCCCAGCTTGGCCCCGCCCGCCCAGCTTCCCCTCCCGAGTCCGGCCCCGCCCGCCCAGTTTCTCCTCCCGAACCCGGCCCCGCCCGCCCAGCTTCTGCAAGCGAGCTCGGCCCCGCCCGGCCAGCTTCCCCTCCCGACTCCAGCCCCGCCCGCCCAGGTTCTCCTCCCGAGCCCGGCCCCGCCCGCCCAGTTTCTCCTCCCGAGTCCGGCCCCGGCCGCCCAGTTTCTCATCCCAGCTTGACCCCGCCCGCCCAGCTTCCCCTCCCGAGCGAGGCCCCGCCCGCCCAGTTTCTCCTCCCGAGCTTGGCCCCGCCCGCCCAGCTTCCCATCCCGAGCGAGGCCCCGCCCGCCCAGTTTCTCCTCCCAGCTTGGCCCCGCCCGCCCAGCTTCCCCTCCCAGCTTGGCCCCGCCCGCCCAGTTTCTCCTCCCAGCTTGGCCCCGCCCGCCCAGTTTCTCCTCCCAGCCAGGCCCCGCCCGCCCAGTTTCTCCTCCCGAGTGCGGCCCCGCCCGCCCAGCTTCCCCTCCCAGCTTGGCCCCGCCCGCCCAGCTTCCCCTTCCAGCCAGGCCCCGCCCGCCCAGTTTCTTCTCCCGAGCCCGGCCCCGCCCGCTCCGCTTCCCCTCCCAGCCAGGCCCCGCCCGCCCAGTTTCTCCTCCCGAGTCCGGCCCCGCCCGCCCAGTTTCTCCTCCCGAGCCCGGCCCCGCCCGCCCCGCTTCCCCTCCCAGCTTGGCCCCGCCCGCCCAGTTTCTCCTCCCGAGCGAGGCCCCGCCCGCCCAGTTTCTCCTCCCGAGCGAGGCCCCGCCCGCCCAGCTTCCCCTCCCGAATCCGGCCCCGCCCGCCCATGTTCCCCTCCCAGCCAGGCCCCGCCCGCCCAGTTTCTCCTCCCAGCTTGGCCCCGCCCGCCCAGCTTCCCCTCCCGATCCCGGCCCCGCCCGCCCATGTTCCCCTCCCAGCTTGGCCCCGCCCGCCCAGTTTCTCCTCCCGAACCCGGCCCCGCCCGCCAAGCTTCTCCTAGCGAGCCCGGCCCCGCCCGCCCAGCTTCCCCTCCAAGTCAGGCCCCGCCCGCCCCGCTTCCCCTCCCGAGTCCGGCCCCGACCGCCCAGCTTCTCCTCCCAGCTTAGCCCCGCCCGCCCAGTTTCTCCTCCCAGCACGGCCCCGCCCACCCAGCTTCCCCTCCCAGCCTGGCCCCGCCCGCCCAGTTTCTCCTCCCGAGTCCGGCCCCGCCCGCCCCGCTTCTCCTCCCGAGTCCGGCCCCGCCCGCCCAGCTTCTCCTCCCAGCTTAGCCCCGCCCGCCCAGTTTCTCCTCCCAGCACGGCCCCGCCCACCCAGCTTCCCCTCCCAGCCTGGCCCCGCCCGCCCAGTTTCTCCTCCCGAGTCCGGCCCCGCCCGCCCCGCTTCTCCTCCCGAGTCCGGCCCCGCCCGCCCAGCTTCCCCTCCCAGCTTGGCCCCGCCCGCCCAGCTTCCCCTCCCGAGTCCGGCCCCGCCCGCCCAGTTTCTCCTCCCGAACCCGGCCCCGCCCGCCCAGCTTCTGCAAGCGAGCTCGGCCCCGCCCGGCCAGCTTCCCCTCCCGACTCCAGCCCCGCCCGCCCAGGTTCTCCTCCCGAGCCCGGCCCCGCCCGCCCAGTTTCTCCTCCCGAGTCCGGCCCCGGCCGCCCAGTTTCTCATCCCAGCTTGACCCCGCCCGCCCAGCTTCCCCTCCCGAGCGAGGCCCCGCCCGCCCAGTTTCTCCTCCCGAGCTTGGCCCCGCCCGCCCAGCTTCCCATCCCGAGCGAGGCCCCGCCCGCCCAGTTTCTCCTCCCAGCTTGGCCCCGCCCGCCCAGCTTCCCCTCCCAGCTTGGCCCCGCCCGCCCAGTTTCTCCTCCCAGCCAGGCCCCGCCCGCCCAGTTTCTCCTCCCGAGTCCGGCCCCGCCCGCCCCGCTTCCCCTCCCAGCCAGGCCCCGCCCGCCCAGCTTCCCCTCCCGAACCCGGCCCCGCCCGCCCAGCTTCTCCTCCCAGCTTAGCCCCGCCCGCCCAGTTTCTCCTCCCAGCACGGCCCCGCCCGCCCAGTTTCTCCTCCCAGCACGGCCCCGCCCACCCAGCTTCCCCTCCCAGCCTGGCCCCGCCCGCCCAGTTTCTCCTCCCAGCACGGCCCCGCCCGCCCAGTTTCTCCTCCCGAGCCCGGCCCCGCCCACTCCGCTTCCCCTCCCAGCCAGGCCCCGCCCGCCCAGTTTCTCCTCCCGAGTCCGGCCCCGCCCGCCCAGTTTCTCCTCCCGAGCCCGGCCCCGCCCGCCCCGCTTCCCCTCCCAGCTTGGCCCCGCCCGCCCAGTTTCTCCTCCCGAGCGAGGCCCCGCCCGCCCAGCTTCCCCTCCCGAATCCGGCCCCGCCCGCCCATGTTCCCCTCCCAGCCAGGCCCCGCCCGCCCAGTTTCTCCTCCCAGCTTGGCCCCGCCCGCCCAGCTTCCCCTCCCGATCCCGGCCCCGCCCGCCCATGTTCCCCTCCCAGCTTGGCCCCGCCCGCCCAGTTTCTCCTCCCGAACCCGGCCCCGCCCGCCCAGCTTCCCCTCCAAGCCAGGCCCCGCCCGCCCCGCTTCCCCTCCCGAGTCCGGCCCCGCCCGCCCATGTTCCCCTCCCAGCTTGGCCCCGCCCGCCCAGTTTCTCCTCCCGAACCCGGCCCCGCCCGCCCAGCTTCCCCTCCAAGCCAGGCCCCGCCCGCCCCGCTTCCCCTCCCGAGTCCGGCCCCGCCCGCCCAGTTTCTCCTCCCGAGCTTGGCCCCGCCCGCCCAGCTTCCCATCCCGAGCGAGGCCCCGCCCGCCCAGTTTCTCCTCCCAGCTTGGCCCCGTCCGCCCAGCTTCCCCTCCCGAACCCGGCCCCGCCCGCCCAGCTTCCCCTCCCAGCTTGGCCCCGCCCGCCCAGTTTCTCCTCCCAGCCAGGCCCCGCCCGCCCAGTTTCTCCTCCCGAACCCGGCCCCGCCCGCCCAGCTTCCCCTCCCGAATCCGGCCCTGCCCGCCCATGTTCCCCTCCCAGTCAGGCCCCGCCCGCCCAGTTTCTCCTCCCAGCTTGGCCCCGCCCGCCCAGCTTCCCCTCCCGATCCCGGCCCCGCCCGCCCATGTTCCCCTCCCAGCCAGGCCCCGCCCGCCCAGTTTCTCCTCCCAGCTTCCCCTCCCGATCCCGGCCCCGCCCGCCCATGTTCCCCTCCCAACTTGGCCCCGCCCGCCCAGTTTCTCCTCCCGAACCCGGCCCCGCCCGCCAAGCTTCTCCTAGCGAGCCCGGCCCCGCCCGCCCAGCTTCCCCTCCAAGCCAGGCCCCGCCCGCCCCGCTTCCCCTCCCGAGTCCGGCCCCGCCCGCCCAGTTTCTCCTCCCGAGCTTGGCCCCGCCCGCCCAGCTTCCCATCCCGAGCGAGGCCCCGCCCGGCCAGTTTCTCCTCCCAGCACGGCCCCGCCCACCCAGCTTCCCCTCCCAGCCTGGCCCCGCCCGCCCAGTTTCTCCTCCCGAGTGCGGCCCCGCCCGCCCCGCTTCTCCTCCCGAGTCCGGCCCCGCCCGCCCAGCTTCCCCTCCCAGCTTGGCCCCGCCCGCCCAGCTTCCCCTCCCAGCCAGGCCCCGCCCGCCCAGTTTCTCCTCCCGAGCCCGGCCCCGCCCGCTCCGCTTCCCCTCCCAGCCAGGCCCCGCCCGCCCAGTTTCTCCTCCCGAGTCCGGCCCCGCCCGCCCAGTTTCTCCTCCCGAGCCCGGCCCCGCCCGCCCCGCTTCCCCTCCCAGCTTGGCCCCGCCCGCCCAGTTTCTCCTCCCGAGCGAGGCCCCGCCCGCCCAGTTTCTCCTCCCGAGCGAGGCCCCGCCCGCCCAGTTTCTCCTCCCGAGTCCGGCCCCGCCCGCCCAGTTTCTCCTCCCGAGCCCGGCCCCGCCCGCCCCGCTGCCCCTCCCAGCTTGGCCCCGCCCGCCCAGTTTCTCCTCCCGAGCGAGGCCCCGCCCGCCCAGTTTCTCCTCCCGAGCGAGGCCCCGCCCGCCCAGCTTCCCCTCCCGAATCCGGCCCCGCCCGCCCAGCTTCCCCTCCCAGCTTGGCCCCGCCCGCCCAGTTTCTCCTCCCAGCCAGGCCCCGCCCGCCCAGTTTCTCCTCCCGAGTCCGGCCCCGCCCGCCCCGCTTCCCCTCCCAGCCAGGCCCCGCCCGCCCAGCTTCCCCTCCCGAACCCGGCCCCGCCCTCCCAGCTTCTCCTCACAGCTTAGCCCCGCCCGCCCAGTTTCTCCTCCCAGCACGGCCCCGCCCGCCCAGTTTCTCCTCCCAGCCAGGCCCCGCCCGCCCAGCTTCCCCTCCAAGCTTGGCCCCGCCCGCCCAGTTTCTCCTCCCGAGCTCGGCCCCGCCCGCCCCGCTTCCCCTCCCAGCTTGGCCCCGCCCGCCCCGCTTCCCATCCCGAGCGAGGCCCCGCCCGCCCAGTTTCTCCTCCCAGCTTGGCCCCGCCCGCCCAGCTTCCCCTCCCGATCCCGGCCCCGCCCGCCCATGTTCCCCTCCCAGCTTGGCCCCGCCCGCCCAGTTTCTCCTCCCGAACCCGGCCCCGCCCGCCAAGCTTCTCCTAGCGAGCCCGGCCCCGCCCGCCCAGCTTCCCCTCCCGAACCCGGCCCCGCCCGCCCAGCTTCTCCTCCCAGCTTAGCCCCGCCCGCCCAGTTTCTCCTCCCAGCACGGCCCCGCCCGCCCAGTTTCTCCTCCCAGCCAGGCCCCGCCCGCCCAGCTTCCCCTCCCGAACCCGGCCCCGCCCGCCCAGCTTCTGCTAGCGAGCTCGGCCCCGCCCGCCCAGCTTCCCCTCCCAGCTTGGCCCCGCCCGCCCAGTTTCTCCTCCCAGCCAGGCCCCGCCCGCCCAGCTTCCCCTCCCGAACCCGGCCCCGCCCGCCCAGCTTCTGCTAGCGAGCTCGGCCCCGCCCGCCCAGCTTCCCCTCCCAGCTTGGCCCCGCCCGCCCAGTTTCTCCTCCCAGCCAGGCCCCGCCCACCCAGCTTCCCCTCCCAGCCTGGCCCCGCCCGCCCAGCTTCCCCTCCCGAGCGAGGCCCCGACCGCCCAGTTTCTCCTCCCGAGCGAGGCCCCGCCCGCCCAGCTTCCCCTCCCGAATCCGGCCCTGCCCGCCCATGTTCCCCTCCCAGTCAGGCCCCGCCCGCCCAGTTTCTCCTCCCAGCTTGGCCCCGCCCGCCCAGCTTCCCCTCCCGATCCCGGCCCCGCCCGCCCATGTTCCCCTCCCAACTTGGCCCCGCCCGCCCAGTTTCTCCTCCCGAACCCGGCCCCGCCCGCCAATCTTCTCCTAGCGAGCCCGGCCCCGCCCGCCCAGCTTCCCCTCCAAGCCAGGCCCCGCCCGCCCCGCTTCCCCTCCCGAGTCCGGCCCCGCCCGCCCAGTTTCTCCTCCCGAGCTTGGCCCCGCCCGCCCAGCTTCCCATCCCGAGCGAGGCCCCGCCCGGCCAGTTTCTCCTCCCAGCTTGGCCCCGCCCGCCCAGCTTCCCCTCCCGAACCCGGCCCCGCCCGCCCAGCTTCTGCTAGCGAGCTCGGCCCCGCCCGCCCAGCTTCCCCTCCCAGCTTGGCCCCGCCCGCCCAGTTTCTCCTCCCAGCCAGGCCCCGCCCGCCCAGTTTCTCCTCCCGAGCTTGGCCCCGCCCGCCCAGCTTCCCATCCCGAGCGAGGCCCCGCCCGCCCAGTTTCTCCTCCCAGCTTGGCCCCGCCCGCCCAGCTTCCCCTCCCGAACCCGGCCCCGCCCGCCCAGTTTCTCCTCCCAGCACGGCCCCGCCCGCCCAGTTTCTCCTCCCACCACGGCCCCGCCCACCCAGCTTCCCCTCCCAGCCTGGCCCCGCCCGCCCAGTTTCTCCTCCCGAGTGCGGCCCCGCCCGCCCCGCTTCTCCTCCCGAGCGAGGCCCCGCCCGCCCAGCTTCCCCTCCCAGCTTGGCCCCGCCCGCCCAGCTTCCCCTCCCGAACCCGGCCCCGCCCGCCCAGCTTCTGCTAGCGAGCTCGGCCCCGCCCGCCCAGCTTCCCCTCCCAGCTTGGCCCCGCCCGCCCAGTTTCTCCTCCCAGCCAGGCCCCGCCCGCCCAGTTTCTCCTCCCGAGTCCGGCCCCGCCCGCCCCGCTTCCCCTCCCAGCCAGGCCCCGCCCGCCCAGCTTCCCCTCCCGAACCCGGCCCCGCCCGCCCAGCTTCTCCTCCCAGCTTAGCCCCGCCCGCCCAGTTTCTCCTCCCAGCACGGCCCCGCCCGCCCAGTTTCTCCTCCCAGCACGGCCCCGCCCACCCAGCTTCCCCTCCCAGCCAGGCCCCGCCCGCCCAGTGTCTCCTCCCGAGCCCGGCCCCGCCCGCTCCGCTTCCCCTCCCAGCCAGGCCCCGCCCGCCCAGTTTCTCCTCCCGAGTCCGGCCCCGCCCGCCCAGTTTCTCCTCCCGAGCCCGGCCCCGCCCGCCCCGCTTCCCCTCCCGAGCGAGGCCCCGCCCGCCCAGCTTCCCCTCCCGAATCCGGCCCCGCCCGCCCATGTTCCCCTCCCCGCCAGGCCCCGCCCGCCCAGTTTCTCCTCCCAGCTTGGCCCCGCCCGCCCAGCTTCCCCTCCCGATCCCGGCCCCGCCCGCCCATGTTCCCCTCCCAGCTTGGCCCCGCCCGCCCAGTTTCTCCTCCCGAACCCGGCCCCGCCCTCCCAGTTTCTCCTCCCAGCTTGGCCCCGCCCGCCCAGCTTCCCCTCCCGAACCCGGCCCCGCCCGCCCAGCTTCTGCTAGCGAGCTCGGCCCCGCCCGCCCAACTTCCCCTCCCAGCTTGGCCCCGCCCGCCCAGTTTCTCCTCCCAGCCAGGCCCCGCCCGCCCAGTTTCTCCTCCCGAGTCCGGCCCCGCCCGCCCAGCTTCCCCTCCCGAACCCGGCCCCGCCCGCCCAGCTTCTCCTCCCAGCTTAGCCCCGCCCGCCCAGTTTCTCCTCCCAGCACGGCCCCGCCCGCCCAGTTTCTCCTCCCAGCCAGGCCCCGCCCGCCCAGCTTCCCCTCCCGAACCCGGCCCCGCCCGCCCAGCTTCTGCTAGCGAGCTCGGCCCCGCCCGCCCAGCTTCCCCTCCCAGCTTGGCCCCGCCCGCCCAGTTTCTCCTCCCAGCACGGCCACGCCCACCCAGCTTCCCCTCCAAGCCTGGCCCCGCCCGCCCAGTTTCTCCTCCCGAGTGCGGCCCCGCCCGCCCCGCTTCTCCTCCCGAGTCCGGCCCCGCCCGCCCAGCTTCCCCTCCCAGCTTGGCCCCGCCCGCCCAGCTTCCCCTCCCAGCCAGGCCCCGCCCGCCCAGTTTCTCCTCCCGAGCCCGGCCCCGCCCGCTCCGCTTCCCCTCCCAGCCAGGCCCCGCCCGCCCAGTTTCTCCTCCCGAGTCCGGCCCCGCCCGCCCAGTTTCTCCTCCCGAGCCCGGCCCCGCCCGCCCCGCTTCCCCTCCCGAGCGAGGCCCCGCCCGCCCAGCTTCCCCTCCCGAATCCGGCCCCGCCCGCCCATGTTCCCCTCCCAGCCAGGCCCCGCCCGCCCAGTTTCTCCTCCCGAGTCCGGCCCCGCCCGCCCAGTTTCTCCTCCCGAGCCCGGCCCCGCCCGCCCCGCTTCCCCTCCCGAGCGAGGCCCCGCCCGCCCAGCTTCCCCTCCCGAATCCGGCCCCGCCCGCCCATGTTCCCCTCCCCGCCAGGCCCCGCCCGCCCAGTTTCTCCTCCCAGCTTGGCCCCGCCCGCCCAGCTTCCCCTCCCGATCCCGGCCCCGCCCGCCCATGTTCCCCTCCCAGCTTGGCCCCGCCCGCCCAGTTTCTCCTCCCGAACCCGGCCCCGCCCTCCCAGTTTCTCCTCCCAGCTTGGCCCCGCCCGCCCAGCTTCCCCTCCCGAACCCGGCCCCGCCCGCCCAGCTTCTGCTAGCGAGCTCGGCCCCGCCCGCCCAACTTCCCCTCCCAGCTTGGCCCCGCCCGCCCAGTTTCTCCTCCCGAACCCGGCCCCGCCCGCCAAGCTTCTCCTAGCGAGCCCGGCCCCGCCCGCCCAGCTTCCCCTCCCGAACCCGGCCCCGCCCGCCCAGCTTCTCCTCCCAGCTTAGCCCCGCCCGCCCAGTTTCTCCTCCCAGCACGGCCCCGCCCGCCCAGTTTCTCCTCCCAGCCAGGCCCCGCCCGCCCAGCTTCCCCTCCCGAACCCGGCCCCGCCCGCCCAGCTTCTGCTAGCGAGCTCGGCCCCGCCCGCCCAGCTTCCCCTCCCAGCTTGGCCCCGCCCGCCCAGCTTCCCCTCCCGAGTCCGGCCCCGCCCGCCCAGTTTCTCCTCCCGAGCTTGGCCCCGCCCGCCCAGCTTCCCATCCCGAGCGAGGCCCCGCCCGGCCAGTTTCTCCTCCCAGCTTGGCCCCGCCCGCCCAGCTTCCCCTCCCAGCTTGGCCCCGCCCGCCCAGTTTCTCCTCCCAGCCAGGCCCCGCCCGCCCAGTTTCTCCTCCCGAGTCCGGCCCCGCCCGCCCCGCTTCCCCTCCCAGCCAGGCCCCGCCCGCCCAGTTTCTCCTCCCGAGTCCGGCCCCGCCCGCCCATGTTCCCCTCCCAGCCAGGCCCCGCCCGCCCAGTTTCTCCTCCCAGCTTGGCCCCGCCCGCCCAGCTTCCCCTCCCGATCCCGGCCCCGCCCGCCCATGTTCCCCTCCCAGCTTGGCCCCGCCCGCCCAGTTTCTCCTCCCGAACCCGGCCCCGCCGGCCAAGCTTCTCCTAGCGAGCCCGGCCCCGCCCGCCCCGCTTCCCCTCCCGAGTCCGGCCCCGCCCGCCCAGTTTCTCCTCCGGAGCTTGGCCCCGCCCGCCCAGCTTCCCATCCCGAGCGAGGCCCCGCCCGCCCAGTTTCTCCTCCCAGCTTGGCCCCGCCCGCCCAGCTTCCCCTCCCGAACCCGGCCCCGCCCGCCCAGCTTCTGCTAGCGAGCTCGGCCCCTCCCGCCCACCTTCCCCTCCCAGCTTGGCCCCGCCCGCCCAGTTTCTCCTCCCAGCCAGGCCCCGCCCGCCCAGTTTCTCCTCCCGAGTCCGGCCCCGCCCGCCCCGCTTCCCCTCCCAGCCAGGCCCCGCCCGCCCAGCTTCCCCTCCCGAACCCGGCCCCGCCCGCCCAGCTTCTCCTCCCAGCTTAGCCCCGCCCGCCCAGTTTCTCCTCCCAGCACGGCCCCGCCCGCCCAGTTTCTCCTAGCGAGCCCGGCCCCGCCCGCCCAGCTTCCCCTCCAAGCCAGGCCCCGCCCGCCCCGCTTCCCCTCCCGAGTCCGGCCCCGCCCGCCCAGTTTCTCCTCCCGAGCTTGGCCCCGCCCGCCCAGCTTCCCATCCCGAGCGAGGCCCCGCCCGCCCAGTTTCTCCTCCCAGCTTGGCCCCGCCCGCCCAGCTTCCCCTCCCGAACCCGGCCCCGCCCGCCCAGCTTCTGCTAGCGAGCTCGGCCCCTCCCGCCCACCTTCCCCTCCCAGCTTGGCCCCGCCCGCCCAGTTTCTCCTCCCAGCCAGGCCCCGCCCGCCCAGTTTCTCCTCCCGAGTCCGGCCCCGCCCGCCCCGCTTCCCCTCCCAGCCAGGCCCCGCCCGCCCCGCTTCCCCTCCCAGCCAGGCCCCGCCCGCCCAGCTTCCCCTCCCGAGTCCGGCCCCGCCCGCCCAGTTTCTCCTCCCGAGCTTGGCCCCGCCCGCCCAGCTTCCCATCCCGAGCGAGGCCCCGCCCGGCCAGTTTCTCCTCCCAGCTTGGCCCCGCCCGCCCAGCTTCCCCTCCCGAACCCGGCCCCGCCCGCCCAGCTTCTGCTAGCGAGCTCGGCCCCGCCCGCCCAGCTTCCCCTCCCAGCTTGGCCCCGCCCGCCCAGTTTCTCCTCCCAGCCAGGCCCCGCCCGCCCAGTTTCTCCTCCCGAGCTTGGCCCCGCCCGCCCAGCTTCCCATCCCGAGCGAGGCCCCGCCCGCCCAGTTTCTCCTCCCAGCTTGGCCCCGCCCGCCCAGCTTCCCCTCCCGAACCCGGCCCCGCCCGCCCAGTTTCTCCTCCCAGCACGGCCCCGCCCGCCCAGTTTCTCCTCCCACCACGGCCCCGCCCACCCAGCTTCCCCTCCCAGCCTGGCCCCGCCCGCCCAGTTTCTCCTCCCGAGTGCGGCCCCGCCCGCCCCGCTTCTCCTCCCGAGCGAGGCCCCGCCCGCCCAGCTTCCCCTCCCAGCTTGGCCCCGCCCGCCCAGCTTCCCCTCCCGAACCCGGCCCCGCCCGCCCAGCTTCTGCTAGCGAGCTCGGCCCCGCCCGCCCAGCTTCCCCTCCCAGCTTGGCCCCGCCCGCCCAGTTTCTCCTCCCAGCCAGGCCCCGCCCGCCCAGTTTCTCCTCCCGAGTCCGGCCCCGCCCGCCCCGCTTCCCCTCCCAGCCAGGCCCCGCCCGCCCAGCTTCCCCTCCCGAACCCGGCCCCGCCCGCCCAGCTTCTCCTCCCAGCTTAGCCCCGCCCGCCCAGTTTCTCCTCCCAGCACGGCCCCGCCCGCCCAGTTTCTCCTCCCAGCACGGCCCCGCCCACCCAGCTTCCCCTCCCAGCCAGGCCCCGCCCGCCCAGTGTCTCCTCCCGAGCCCGGCCCCGCCCGCTCCGCTTCCCCTCCCAGCCAGGCCCCGCCCGCCCAGTTTCTCCTCCCGAGTCCGGCCCCGCCCGCCCAGTTTCTCCTCCCGAGCCCGGCCCCGCCCGCCCCGCTTCCCCTCCCGAGCGAGGCCCCGCCCGCCCAGCTTCCCCTCCCGAATCCGGCCCCGCCCGCCCATGTTCCCCTCCCCGCCAGGCCCCGCCCGCCCAGTTTCTCCTCCCAGCTTGGCCCCGCCCGCCCAGCTTCCCCTCCCGATCCCGGCCCCGCCCGCCCATGTTCCCCTCCCAGCTTGGCCCCGCCCGCCCAGTTTCTCCTCCCGAACCCGGCCCCGCCCTCCCAGTTTCTCCTCCCAGCTTGGCCCCGCCCGCCCAGCTTCCCCTCCCGAACCCGGCCCCGCCCGCCCAGCTTCTGCTAGCGAGCTCGGCCCCGCCCGCCCAACTTCCCCTCCCAGCTTGGCCCCGCCCGCCCAGTTTCTCCTCCCAGCCAGGCCCCGCCCGCCCAGTTTCTCCTCCCGAGTCCGGCCCCGCCCGCCCAGCTTCCCCTCCCGAACCCGGCCCCGCCCGCCCAGCTTCTCCTCCCAGCTTAGCCCCGCCCGCCCAGTTTCTCCTCCCAGCACGGCCCCGCCCGCCCAGTTTCTCCTCCCAGCCAGGCCCCGCCCGCCCAGCTTCCCCTCCCGAACCCGGCCCCGCCCGCCCAGCTTCTGCTAGCGAGCTCGGCCCCGCCCGCCCAGCTTCCCCTCCCAGCTTGGCCCCGCCCGCCCAGTTTCTCCTCCCAGCACGGCCACGCCCACCCAGCTTCCCCTCCAAGCCTGGCCCCGCCCGCCCAGTTTCTCCTCCCGAGTGCGGCCCCGCCCGCCCCGCTTCTCCTCCCGAGTCCGGCCCCGCCCGCCCAGCTTCCCCTCCCAGCTTGGCCCCGCCCGCCCAGCTTCCCCTCCCAGCCAGGCCCCGCCCGCCCAGTTTCTCCTCCCGAGCCCGGCCCCGCCCGCTCCGCTTCCCCTCCCAGCCAGGCCCCGCCCGCCCAGTTTCTCCTCCCGAGTCCGGCCCCGCCCGCCCAGTTTCTCCTCCCGAGCCCGGCCCCGCCCGCCCCGCTTCCCCTCCCGAGCGAGGCCCCGCCCGCCCAGCTTCCCCTCCCGAATCCGGCCCCGCCCGCCCATGTTCCCCTCCCAGCCAGGCCCCGCCCGCCCAGTTTCTCCTCCCGAGTCCGGCCCCGCCCGCCCAGTTTCTCCTCCCGAGCCCGGCCCCGCCCGCCCCGCTTCCCCTCCCGAGCGAGGCCCCGCCCGCCCAGCTTCCCCTCCCGAATCCGGCCCCGCCCGCCCATGTTCCCCTCCCCGCCAGGCCCCGCCCGCCCAGTTTCTCCTCCCAGCTTGGCCCCGCCCGCCCAGCTTCCCCTCCCGATCCCGGCCCCGCCCGCCCATGTTCCCCTCCCAGCTTGGCCCCGCCCGCCCAGTTTCTCCTCCCGAACCCGGCCCCGCCCTCCCAGTTTCTCCTCCCAGCTTGGCCCCGCCCGCCCAGCTTCCCCTCCCGAACCCGGCCCCGCCCGCCCAGCTTCTGCTAGCGAGCTCGGCCCCGCCCGCCCAACTTCCCCTCCCAGCTTGGCCCCGCCCGCCCAGTTTCTCCTCCCGAACCCGGCCCCGCCCGCCAAGCTTCTCCTAGCGAGCCCGGCCCCGCCCGCCCAGCTTCCCCTCCCGAACCCGGCCCCGCCCGCCCAGCTTCTCCTCCCAGCTTAGCCCCGCCCGCCCAGTTTCTCCTCCCAGCACGGCCCCGCCCGCCCAGTTTCTCCTCCCAGCCAGGCCCCGCCCGCCCAGCTTCCCCTCCCGAACCCGGCCCCGCCCGCCCAGCTTCTGCTAGCGAGCTCGGCCCCGCCCGCCCAGCTTCCCCTCCCAGCTTGGCCCCGCCCGCCCAGCTTCCCCTCCCGAGTCCGGCCCCGCCCGCCCAGTTTCTCCTCCCGAGCTTGGCCCCGCCCGCCCAGCTTCCCATCCCGAGCGAGGCCCCGCCCGGCCAGTTTCTCCTCCCAGCTTGGCCCCGCCCGCCCAGCTTCCCCTCCCAGCTTGGCCCCGCCCGCCCAGTTTCTCCTCCCAGCCAGGCCCCGCCCGCCCAGTTTCTCCTCCCGAGTCCGGCCCCGCCCGCCCCGCTTCCCCTCCCAGCCAGGCCCCGCCCGCCCAGTTTCTCCTCCCGAGTCCGGCCCCGCCCGCCCATGTTCCCCTCCCAGCCAGGCCCCGCCCGCCCAGTTTCTCCTCCCAGCTTGGCCCCGCCCGCCCAGCTTCCCCTCCCGATCCCGGCCCCGCCCGCCCATGTTCCCCTCCCAGCTTGGCCCCGCCCGCCCAGTTTCTCCTCCCGAACCCGGCCCCGCCGGCCAAGCTTCTCCTAGCGAGCCCGGCCCCGCCCGCCCCGCTTCCCCTCCCGAGTCCGGCCCCGCCCGCCCAGTTTCTCCTCCGGAGCTTGGCCCCGCCCGCCCAGCTTCCCATCCCGAGCGAGGCCCCGCCCGCCCAGTTTCTCCTCCCAGCTTGGCCCCGCCCGCCCAGCTTCCCCTCCCGAACCCGGCCCCGCCCGCCCAGCTTCTGCTAGCGAGCTCGGCCCCTCCCGCCCACCTTCCCCTCCCAGCTTGGCCCCGCCCGCCCAGTTTCTCCTCCCAGCCAGGCCCCGCCCGCCCAGTTTCTCCTCCCGAGTCCGGCCCCGCCCGCCCCGCTTCCCCTCCCAGCCAGGCCCCGCCCGCCCAGCTTCCCCTCCCGAACCCGGCCCCGCCCGCCCAGCTTCTCCTCCCAGCTTAGCCCCGCCCGCCCAGTTTCTCCTCCCAGCACGGCCCCGCCCGCCCAGTTTCTCCTAGCGAGCCCGGCCCCGCCCGCCCAGCTTCCCCTCCAAGCCAGGCCCCGCCCGCCCCGCTTCCCCTCCCGAGTCCGGCCCCGCCCGCCCAGTTTCTCCTCCCGAGCTTGGCCCCGCCCGCCCAGCTTCCCATCCCGAGCGAGGCCCCGCCCGCCCAGTTTCTCCTCCCAGCTTGGCCCCGCCCGCCCAGCTTCCCCTCCCGAACCCGGCCCCGCCCGCCCAGCTTCTGCTAGCGAGCTCGGCCCCTCCCGCCCACCTTCCCCTCCCAGCTTGGCCCCGCCCGCCCAGTTTCTCCTCCCAGCCAGGCCCCGCCCGCCCAGTTTCTCCTCCCGAGTCCGGCCCCGCCCGCCCCGCTTCCCCTCCCAGCCAGGCCCCGCCCGCCCCGCTTCCCCTCCCAGCCAGGCCCCGCCCGCCCAGCTTCCCCTCCCGAACCCGGCCCCGCCCGCCCAGCTTCTCCTCCCAGCTTAGCCCCGCCCGCCCAGTTTCTCCTCCCAGCACGGCCCCGCCCGCCCAGTTTCTCCTCCCAGCCAGGCCCCGCCCGCCCAGCTTCCCCTCCCGAACCGGCCCCGCCCGCCCATGTTCCCCTCCCAGCCAGGCCCCGCCCGCCCAGTTTCTCCTCCCAGCTTGGCCCCGCCCGCCCAGCTTCCCCTCCCGATCCCGGCCCCGCCCGCCCATGTTCCCCTCCCAGCTAGGCCCCGCCCGCCCAGTTTCTCCTCCCGAACCCGGCCCCGCCCGCCAAGCTTCTCCTAGCGAGCCCGGCCCCGCCCGCCCAGCTTCCCCTCCCGAACCCGGCCCCGCCCGCCCAGCTTCTCCTCCCAGCTTAGCCCCGCCCGCCCAGTTTCTCCTCCCAGCACGGCCCCGCCCGCCCAGTTTCTCCTCCCAGCCAGGCCCCGCCCGCCCAGCTTCCCCTCCCGAACCCGGCCCCGCCCGCCCAGCTTCTGCTAGCGAGCTCGGCCCCGCCCGCCCAGCTTCCCCTCCCAGCTTGGCCCCGCCCGCCCAGTTTCTCCTCCCAGCACGGCCCCGCCCACCCAGCTTCCCCTCCCAGCCTGGCCCCGCCCGCCCAGCTTCCCCTCCCGAGTCCGGCCCCGCCCGCCCAGTTTCTCCTCCCGAGCTTGGCCCCGCCCGCCCAGCTTCCCATCCCGAGCGAGGCCCCGCCCGCCCAGTTTCTCCTCCCAGCTTGGCCCCGCCCGCCCAGCTTCCCCTCCCGAACCCGGCCCCGCCCGCCCAGCTTCTCCTCCCAGCTAAGCCCCGCCCTCCCAGTTTCTCCTCCCAGCACGGCCCCGCCCGCCCAGTTTCTCCTCCCGAGTGCGGCCCCGCCCGCCCCGCTTCTCCTCCCGAGTCCGGCCCCGCCCGCCCAGCTTCCCCTCCCAGCTTGACCCCGCCCGCCCCGCTTCTCCTCCCGAGTGCGGCCCCGCCCGCCCCGCTTCTCCTCCCGAGTCCGGCCCCGCCCGCCCAGCTTCCCCTCCGGAACCCGGCCCCGCCCGCCCAGTTTCTCCTCCCGAGTCCGGCCCCGCCCGCCCCGCTTCCCCTCCCAGCCAGGCCCCGCCCGCCCAGCTTCCCCTCCCGAACCCGGCCCCGCCCGCCCAGCTTCTCCTCCCAGCTTAGCCCCGCCCGCCCAGTTTCTCCTCCCAGCACGGCCCCGCCCGCCCAGTTTCTCCTCCCAGCCAGGCCCGGCCCGCCCAGCTTCCCCTCCCGAACCCGGCCCCGCCCGCCCATGTTCCCCTCCCAGCCAGGCCCCGCCCGCCCAGTTTCTCCTCCCAGCTTGGCCCCGCCCGCCCAGCTTCCCCTCCCGATCCCGGCCCCGCCCGCCCATGTTCCCCTCCCAGCTTGGCCCCGCCCGCCCAGTTTCTCCTCCCGAACCCGGCCCCGCCCGCCAAGCTTCTCCTAGCGAGCCCGGCCCCGCCCGCCCAGCTTCCCCTCCCGAACCCGGCCCCGCCCGCCCAGCTTCTCCTCCCAGCTTAGCCCCGCCCGCCCAGTTTCTCCTCCCAGCACGGCCCCGCCCGCCCAGTTTCTCCTCCCAGCCAGGCCCCGCCCCCCCAGCTTCCCCTCCGGAACCCGGCCCCGCCCGCCCAGCTTCTGCTAGCGAGCTCGGCCCCGCCCGCCCAGCTTCCCCTCCCAGCTTGGCCCCGCCCGCCCAGTTTCTCCTCCCAGCCAGGCCCCGCCCGCCCAGCTTCCCCTCCCGAACCCGGCCCCGCCCGCCCATGTTCCCCTCCCGAGTGCGGCCCCGCCCGCCCCGCTTCTCCTCCCGAGTCCGGCCCCGCCCGCCCAGCTTCCCCTCCGGAACCCGGCCCCGCCCGCCCAGCTTCTGCTAACGAGCTCGGCCCCGCCCGCCCAGCTTCCCCTCCCAGCTTGGCCCCGCCCGCCCAGTTTCTCCTCCCAGCACGGCCACGCCCACCCAGCTTCCGCTCCCAGCCTGGCCCCGCCCGCCCAGTTTCTCCTCCCGAGTGCGGCCCCGCCCGCCCCGCTTCTCCTCCCGAGTCCGGCCCCGCCCGCCCAGCTTCCCCTCCCAGCTTGGCCCCGCCCGCCCAGCTTCCCCTCCCAGCCAGGCCCCGCCCGCCCAGTTTCTCCTCCCGAGCCCGGCCCCGCCCGCTCCGCTTCCCCTCCCAGCCAGGCCCCGCCCGCCCAGTTTCTCCTCCCGAGTCCGGCCCCGCCCGCCCAGTTTCTCCTCCCGAGCCCGGCCCCGCCCGCCCCGCTTCCCCTCCCGAGCGAGGCCCCGCCCGCCCAGCTTCCCCTCCCGAATCCGGCCCCGCCCGCCCATGTTCCCCTCCCCGCCAGGCCCCGCCCGCCCAGTTTCTCCTCCCAGCTTGGCCCCGCCCGCCCAGCTTCCCCTCCCGAACCCGGCCCCGCCCTCCCATGTTCCCCTCCCAGCCAGGCCCCGCCCGCCCAGTTTCTCCTCCCAGCTTGGCCCCGCCCGCCCAGCTTCCCCTCCCGATCCCGGCCCCGCCCGCCCATGTTCCCCTCCCAATTTGGCCCCGCCCGCCCAGTTTCTCCTCCCGAACCCGGCCCCGCCCGCCAAGCTTCTCCTAGCGAGCTCGGCCCCGCCCGCCCCGCTTCCCCTCCCAGCCAGGCCCCGCCCGCCCAGTTTCTCCTCCCGAGCCCGGCCCCGCCCGCCCCGCTTCCCCTCCCAGCTTGGCCCCGCCCGCCCAGCTTCCCCTCCCGAACCCGGCCCCGCCCTCCCATGTTCCCCTCCCAGCCAGGCCCCGCCCGCCCAGTTTCTCCTCCCAGCTTGGCCCCGCCCGCCCAGCTTCCCCTCCCGATCCCGGCCCCGCCCGCCCATGTTCCCCTCCCAATTTGGCCCCGCCCGCCCAGTTTCTCCTCCCGAACCCGGCCCCGCCCGCCAAGCTTCTCCTAGCGAGCCCGGCCCCGCCCGCCCAGCTTCCCCTCCAAGCCAGGCCCCGCCCGCCCCGCTTCCCCTCCCGAGTCCGGCCCCGCCCGCCCAGCTTCCCATCCCGAGCGTGGCCCCGCCCGGCCAGTTTCTCCTCCCAGCTTGGCCCCGCCCGCCCAGCTTCCCCTCCCAGCTTGGCCCCGCCCGCCCAGTTTCTCCTCCCAGCCAGGCCCCGCCCGCCCAGTTTCTCCTCCCGAGTCCGGCCCCGCCCGCCCCGCTTCCCCTCCCAGCCAGGCCCCGCCCGCCCAGCTTCCCCTCCCGAACCCGGCCCCGCCCGCCCAGCTTCTCCTCCCAGCTAAGCCCCGCCCGCCCAGTTTCTCCTCCCAGCACGGCCCCGCCCGCCCAGTTTCTCCTCCCAGCACGGCCCCGCCCACCCAGCTTCCCCTCCCAGCCTGGCCCCGCCCGCCCAGTTTCTCCTCCCGAGTGCGGCCCCGCCCGCCCCGCTTCTCCTCCCGAGCGAGGCCCCGCCCGCCCAGCTTCCCCTCCCAGCTTGGCCCCGCCCGCCCAGCTTCCCCTCCCGAACCCGGCCCCGCCCGCCCAGCTTCTGCTAGCGAGCTCGGCCCCGCCCGCCCAGCTTCCCCTCCCAGCTTGGCCCCGCCCGCCCAGTTTCTCCTCCCAGCCAGGCCCCGCCCGCCCAGTTTCTCCTCCCGAGTCCGGCCCCGCCCGCCCCGCTTCCCCTCCCAGCCAGGCCCCGCCCGCCCAGCTTCCCCTTCCCGAACCCGGCCCCGCCCGCCCAGCTTCTCCTCCCAGCTTAGCCCCGCCCGCCCAGTTTCTCCTCCCAGCACGGCCCCGCCCGCCCAGTTTCTCCTCCCAGCACGGCCCCGCCCACCCAGCTTCCCCTCCCAGCCTGGCCCCGCCCGCCCAGTTTCTCCTCCCGAGTGCGGCCCCGCCCGCCCCGCTTCTCCTCCCGAGTCCGGCCCCGCCCGCCCAGCTTCCCCTCCCAGCTTGGCCCCGCCCGCCCAGCTTCCCCTCCCAGCCAGGCCCCGCCCGCCCAGTTTCTCCTCCCGAGCCCGGCCCCGCCCGCTCCGCTTCCCATCCCGAGCGAGGCCCCGCCCGCCCAGTTTCTCCTCCCGAGTCCGGCCCCGCCCGCCCAGTTTCTCCTCCCGAGCCCGGCCCCGCCCGCCCCGCTTCCCCTCCCAGCTTGGCCCCGCCCGCCCAGTTTCTCCTCCCGAGCGAGGCCCCGCCCGCCCAGCTTCCCCTCCCGAATCCGGCCCCGCCCGCCCATGTTCCCCTCCCAGCCAGGCCCCGCCCGCCCAGTTTCTCCACCCAGCTTGGCCCCGCCCGCCCAGCTTCCCCTCCCGATCCCGGCCCCGCCCGCCCATGTTCCCCTCCCAGCCAGGCCCCGCCCGCCCAGTTTCTCCTCCCAGCTTGGCCCCGCCCGCCCAGCTTCCCCTCCCGATCCCGGCCCCGCCCGCCCATGTTCCCCTCCCAGCTTGGCCCCGCCCGCCCAGTTTCTCCTCCCGAACCCGGCCCCGCCCGCCAAGCTTCTCCTAGCGAGCCCGGCCCCGCCCGCCCAGCTTCCCCTCCAAGCCAGGCCCCGCCCGCCCCGCTTCCCCTCCCGAGTCCGGCCCCGCCCGCCCAGTTTCTCCTCCCGAGCTTGGCCCCGCCCGCCCAGCTTCCCATCCCGAGCTAGGCCCCGCCCTCCCAGTTTCTCCTCCCAGCTTGGCCCCGCCCGCCCAGCTTCCCCTCCCGAACCCGGCCCCGCCCGCCCAGCTTCTGCTAGCGAGCTCGGCCCCGCCCGCCCAACTTCCCCTCCCAGCTTGGCCCCGCCCGCCCAGTTTCTCCTCCCAGCCAGGCCCCGCCCGCCCAGTTTCTCCTCCCGAGTCCGGCCCCGCCCGCCCAGCTTCTCCTCCCGAACCCGGCCCCGCCCGCCCAGCTTCTCCTCCCAGCTTAGCCCCGCCCGCCCAGTTTCTCCTCCCAGCACGGCCCCGCCCGCCCAGTTTCTCCTCCCAGCCAGGCCCCGCCCGCCCAGCTTCCCCTCCCGAACCCGGCCCCGCCCGCCCAGCTTCTGCTAGCGAGCTCGGCCCCGCCCGCCCAGCTTCCCCTCCCAGCTTGGCCCCGCCCGCCCAGTTTCTCCTCCCAGCACGGCCACGCCCACCCAGCTTCCCCTCCCAGCCTGGCCCCGCCCGCCCAGTTTCTCCTCCCGAGTGCGGCCCCGCCCGCCCCGCTTCTCCTCCCGAGTCCGGCCCCGCCCGCCCAGCTTCCCCTCCCAGCTTGGCCCCGCCCGCCCAGCTTCCCCTCCCAGCCAGGCCCCGCCCGCCCAGTTTCTCCTCCCGAGCCCGGCCCCGCCCGCTCCGCTTCCCCTCCCAGCCAGGCCCCGCCCGCCCAGTTTCTCCTCCCGAGTCCGGCCCCGCCCGCCCAGTTTCTCCTCCCGAGCCCGGCCCCGCCCGCCCCGCTTCCCCTCCCGAGCGAGGCCCCGCCCGCCCAGCTTCCCCTCCCGAATCCGGCCCCGCCCGCCCATGTTCCCCTCCCCGCCAGGCCCCGCCCGCCCAGTTTCTCCTCCCAGCTTGGCCCCGCCCGCCCAGCTTCCCCTCCGGATCCCGGCCCCGCCCGCCCATGTTCCCCTCCCAGCTTGGCCCCGCCCGCCCAGTTTCTCCTCCCGAACCCGGCCCCGCCCTCCCAGTTTCTCCTCCCAGCTTGGCCCCGCCCGCCCAGTTTCTCCTCCCGAGTCCGGCCCCGCCCGCCCAGTTTCTCCTCCCGAGCCCGGCCCCGCCCGCCCCGCTTCCCCTCCCGAGCGAGGCCCCGCCCGCCCAGCTTCCCCTCCCGAATCCGGCCCCGCCCGCCCATGTTCCCCTCCCAGCCAGGCCCCGCCCGCCCAGTTTCTCCTCCCAGCTTGGCCCCGCCCGCCCAGCTTCCCCTCCCGATCCCGGCCCCGCCCGCCCATGTTCCCCTCCCAGCTTGGCCCCGCCCGCCCAGTTTCTCCTCCCGAACCCGGCCCCGCCCGCCAAGTTTCTCCTAGCGAGCCCGGCTCCGCCCGCCCAGCTTCCCCTCCCGAACCCGGCCCCGCCCGCCCAGCTTCTCCTCCCAGCTTAGCCCCGCCCGCCCAGTTTCTCCTCCCAGCACGGCCCCGCCCGCCCAGTTTCTCCTCCCAGCCAGGCCCCGCCCGCCCAGCTTCCCCTCCCGAACCCGGCCCCGCCCGCCCAGCTTCTGCTAGCGAGCTCGGCCCCGCCCGCCCAGCTTCCCCTCCCAGCTTGGCCCCGCCCGCCCAGTTTCTCCTCCCAGCACGGCCCCGCCCACCCAGCTTCCCCTCCCAGCCTGGCCCCGCCCGCCCAGTTTCTCCTCCCGAGTGCGTCCCCGCCCGCCCCGCTTCTCCTCCCGAGTCCGGCCCCGCCCGCCCAGCTTCCCCTCCCAGCTTGGCCCCGCCCGCCCAGTTTCTCCTCCCGAGCCCGGCCCCGCCCGCTCCGCTTCCCCTCCCAGCCAGGCCCCGCCCGCCCAGTTTCTCCTCCCGAGTCCGGCCCCGCCCGCCCAGTTTCTCCTCCCGAGCCCGGCCCCGCCCGCCCCGCTTCCCCTCCCAGCTTGGCCCCGCCCGCCCAGTTTCTCCTCCCGAGCGAGGCCCCGCCCGCCCAGTTTCTCCTCCCGAGTCCGGCCCCGCCCGCCCAGTTTCTCCTCCCGAGCCCGGCCCCGCCCGCCCCGCTTCCCCTCCCAGCTTGGCCCCGCCCGCCCAGTTTCTCCTCCCGAGCGAGGCCCCGCCCGCCCAGTTTCTCCTCCCGAGCGAGGCCCCGCCCGCCCAGTTTCTCCTCCCGAGTCCGGCCCCGCCCGCCCAGTTTCTCCTCCCGAGCCCGGCCCCGCCCGCCCCGCTTCCCCTCCCAGCTTGGCCCCGCCCGCCCAGTTTCTCCTCCCGAGCGAGGCCCCGCCCGCCCAGTTTCTCCTCCCGAGCGAGGCCCCGCCCGCCCAGCTTCCCCTCCCGAATCCGGCCCCGCCCGCCCAGCTTCCCCTCCCAGCTTGGCCCCGCCCGCCCAGTTTCTCCTCCCAGCCAGGCCCCGCCCGCCCAGTTTCTCCTCCCGAGTCCGGCCCCGCCCGCCCCGCTTCCCCTCCCAGCCAGGCCCCGCCCGCCCAGCTTCCCCTCCCGAACCCGGCCCCGCCCGCCCAGCTTCTCCTCACAGCTTAGCCCCGCCCGCCCAGTTTCTCCTCCCAGCACGGCCCCGCCCGCCCAGTTTCTCCTCCCAGCCAGGCCCCGCCCGCCCAGCTTCCCCTCCAAGCTTGGCCCCGCCCGCCCAGTTTCTCCTCCCGAGCTCGGCCCCGCCCGCCCCGCTTCCCCTCCCAGCTTGGCCCCGCCCGCCCCGCTTCCCATCCCGAGCGAGGCCCCGCCCGCCCAGTTTCTCCTCCCAGCTTGGCCCCGCCCGCCCAGCTTCCCCTCCCGATCCCGGCCCCGCCCGCCCATGTTCCCCTCCCAGCTTGGCCCCGCCCGCCCAGTTTCTCCTCCCGAACCCGGCCCCGCCCGCCAAGCTTCTCCTAGCGAGCCCGGCCCCGCCCGCCCAGCTTCCCCTCCCGAACCCGGCCCCGCCCGCCCAGCTTCTCCTCCCAGCTTAGCCCCGCCCGCCCAGTTTCTCCTCCCAGCACGGCCCCGCCCGCCCAGTTTCTCCTCCCAGCCAGGCCCCGCCCGCCCAGCTTCCCCTCCCGAACCCGGCCCCGCCCGCCCAGCTTCTGCTAGCGAGCTCGGCCCCGCCCGCCCAGCTTCCCCTCCCAGCTTGGCCCCGCCCGCCCAGTTTCTCCTCCCAGCCAGGCCCCGCCCGCCCAGCTTCCCCTCCCGAACCCGGCCCCGCCCGCCCAGCTTCTGCTAGCGAGCTCGGCCCCGCCCGCCCAGCTTCCCCTCCCAGCTTGGCCCCGCCCGCCCAGTTTCTCCTCCCAGCCAGGCCCCGCCCACCCAGCTTCCCCTCCCAGCCTGGCCCCGCCCGCCCAGCTTCCCCTCCCGAGCGAGGCCCCGCCCGCCCAGTTTCTCCTCCCGAGCGAGGCCCCGCCCGCCCAGCTTCCCCTCCCGAATCCGGCCCTGCCCGCCCATGTTCCCCTCCCAGTCAGGCCCCGCCCGCCCAGTTTCTCCTCCCAGCTTGGCCCCGCCCGCCCAGCTTCCCCTCCCGATCCCGGCCCCGCCCGCCCATGTTCCCCTCCCAACTTGGCCCCGCCCGCCCAGTTTCTCCTCCCGAACCCGGCCCCGCCCGCCAATCTTCTCCTAGCGAGCCCGGCCCCGCCCGCCCAGCTTCCCCTCCAAGCCAGGCCCCGCCCGCCCCGCTTCCCCTCCCGAGTCCGGCCCCGCCCGCCCAGTTTCTCCTCCCGAGCTTGGCCCCGCCCGCCCAGCTTCCCATCCCGAGCGAGGCCCCGCCCGGCCAGTTTCTCCTCCCAGCTTGGCCCCGCCCGCCCAGCTTCCCCTCCCGAACCCGGCCCCGCCCGCCCAGCTTCTGCTAGCGAGCTCGGCCCCGCCCGCCCAGCTTCCCCTCCCAGCTTGGCCCCGCCCGCCCAGTTTCTCCTCCCAGCCAGGCCCCGCCCGCCCAGTTTCTCCTCCCGAGTCCGGCCCCGCCCGCCCCGCTTCCCCTCCCAGCCAGGCCCCGCCCGCCCAGCTTCCCCTCCCGAACCCGGCCCCGCCCGCCCAGCTTCTCCTCCCAGCTAAGCCCCGCCCGCCCAGTTTCTCCTCCCAGCACGGCCCCGCCCGCCCAGTTTCTCCTCCCACCACGGCCCCGCCCACCCAGCTTCCCCTCCCAGCCTGGCCCCGCCCGCCCAGTTTCTCCTCCCGAGTGCGGCCCCGCCCGCCCCGCTTCTCCTCCCGAGCGAGGCCCCGCCCGCCCCGCTTCCCCTCCCAGCTTGGCCCCGCCCGCCCAGTTTCTCCTCCCAGCACGGCCCCGCCCGCCCAGTTTCTCCTCCCAGCACGGCCCCGCCCACCCAGCTTCCCCTCCCAGCCAGGCCCCGCCCGCCCAGTGTCTCCTCCCGAGCCCGGCCCCGCCCGCTCCGCTTCCCCTCCCAGCCAGGCCCCGCCCGCCCAGTTTCTCCTCCCGAGTCCGGCCCCGCCCGCCCAGTTTCTCCTCCCGAGCCCGGCCCCGCCCGCCCCGCTTCCCCTCCCGAGCGAGGCCCCGCCCGCCCAGCTTCCCCTCCCGAATCCGGCCCCGCCCGCCCATGTTCCCCTCCCCGCCAGGCCCCGCCCGCCCAGTTTCTCCTCCCAGCTTGGCCCCGCCCGCCCAGCTTCCCCTCCCGATCCCGGCCCCGCCCGCCCATGTTCCCCTCCCAGCTTGGCCCCGCCCGCCCAGTTTCTCCTCCCGAACCCGGCCCCGCCCTCCCAGTTTCTCCTCCCAGCTTGGCCCCGCCCGCCCAGCTTCCCCTCCCGAACCCGGCCCCGCCCGCCCAGCTTCCCCTCCCGAATCCGGCCCCGCCCGCCCATGTTCCCCTCCCCGCCAGGCCCCGCCCGCCCAGTTTCTCCTCCCAGCTTGGCCCCGCCCGCCCAGCTTCCCCTCCCGAACCCGGCCCCGCCCTCCCATGTTCCCCTCCCAGCCAGGCCCCGCCCGCCCAGTTTCTCCTCCCAGCTTGGCCCCGCCCGCCCAGCTTCCCCTCCCGATCCCGGCCCCGCCCGCCCATGTTCCCCTCCCAATTTGGCCCCGCCCGCCCAGTTTCTCCTCCCGAACCCGGCCCCGCCCGCCAAGCTTCTCCTAGCGAGCCCGGCCCCGCCCGCCCAGCTTCCCCTCCAAGCCAGGCCCCGCCCGCCCCGCTTCCCCTCCCGAGTCCGGCCCCGCCCGCCCAGTTTCTCCTCCCGAGCTTGGCCCCGCCCGCCCAGCTTCCCATCCCGAGCGTGGCCCCGCCCGGCCAGTTTCTCCTCCCAGCTTGGCCCCGCCCGCCCAGCTTCCCCTCCCAGCTTGGCCCCGCCCGCCCAGTTTCTCCTCCCAGCCAGGCCCCGCCCGCCCAGTTTCTCCTCCCGAGTCCGGCCCCGCCCGCCCAGCTTCCCCTCCCAGCCAGGCCCCGCCCGCCCAGCTTCCCCTCCCGAACCCGGCCCCGCCCGCCCAGCTTCTCCTCCCAGCTAAGCCCCGCCCGCCCAGTTTCTCCTCCCAGCACGGCCCCGCCCGCCCAGTTTCTCCTCCCAGCACGGCCCCGCCCACCCAGCTTCCCCTCCCAGCCTGGCCCCGCCCGCCCAGTTTCTCCTCCCGAGTGCGGCCCCGCCCGCCCCGCTTCTCCTCCCGAGCGAGGCCCCGCCCGCCCAGCTTCCCCTCCGAGCTTGGCCCCGCCCGCCCAGCTTCCCCTCCCGAACCCGGCCCCGCCCGCCCAGCTTCTGCTAGCGAGCTCGGCCCCGCCCGCCCAGCTTCCCCTCCCAGCTTGGCCCCGCCCGCCCAGTTTCTCCTCCCAGCCAGGCCCCGCCCGCCCAGTTTCTCCTCCCGAGTCCGGCCCCGCCCGCCCCGCTTCCCCTCCCAGCCAGGCCCCGCCCGCCCAGCTTCCCCTTCCCGAACCCGGCCCCGCCCGCCCAGCTTCTCCTCCCAGCTTAGCCCCGCCCGCCCAGTTTCTCCTCCCAGCACGGCCCCGCCCGCCCAGTTTCTCCTCCCAGCACGGCCCCGCCCACCCAGCTTCCCCTCCCAGCCTGGCCCCGCCCGCCCAGTTTCTCCTCCCGAGTGCGGCCCCCGCCCGCCCCGCTTCTCCTCCCGAGTCCGGCCCCGCCCGCCCAGCTTCCCCTCCCAGCTTGGCCCCGCCCGCCCAGCTTCCCCTCCCAGCCAGGCCCCGCGCGCCCAGTTTCTCCTCCCGAGCCCGGCCCCGCCCGCCCAGCTTCCCCTCCCAGCTTGGCCCCGCCCGCCCAGTTTCTCCTCCCGAGTCCGGCCCCGCCCGCCCAGTTTCTCCTCCCGAGCCCGGCCCCGCCCGCCCCGCTTCCCCTCCCAGCTTGGCCCCGCCCGCCCAGTTTCTCCTCCCGAGCGAGGCCCCGCCCGCCCAGCTTCCCCTCCCGAATCCGGCCCCGCCCGCCCATGTTCCCCTCCCAGCCAGGCCCCGCCCGCCCAGTTTCTCCACCCAGCTTGGCCCCGCCCGCCCAGCTTCCCCTCCCGATCCCGGCCCCGCCCGCCCATGTTCCCCTCCCAGCCAGGCCCCGCCCGCCCAGTTTCTCCTCCCAGCTTGGCCCCGCCCGCCCAGCTTCCCCTCCCGATCCCGGCCCCGCCCGCCCATGTTCCCCTCCCAGCTTGGCCCCGCCCGCCCAGTTTCTCCTCCCGAACCCGGCCCCGCCCGCCAAGCTTCTCCTAGCGAGCCCGGCCCCGCCCGCCCAGCTTCCCCTCCAAGCCAGGCTCCGCCCGCCCCGCTTCCCCTCCCGAGTCCGGCCCCGCCCGCCCAGTTTCTCCTCCCAGCTAAGCCCCGCCCGCCCAACTTCCCCTCCCAGCTTGGCCCCGCCCGCCCAGTTTCTCCTCCCAGCCAGGCCCCGCCCGCCCAGTTTCTCCTCCCGAGTCCGGCCCCGCCCGCCCAGCTTCTCCTCCCGAACCCGGCCCCGCCCGCCCAGCTTCTCCTCCCAGCTTAGCCCCGCCCGCCCAGTTTCTCCTCCCAGCACGGCCCCGCCCGCCCAGTTTCTCCTCCCAGCCAGGCCCCGCCCGCCCAGCTTCCCCTCCCGAACCCGGCCCCGCCCGCCCAGCTTCTGCTAGCGAGCTCGGCCCCGCCCGCCCAGCTTCCCCTCCCAGCTTGGCCCCGCCCGCCCAGTTTCTCCTCCCAGCACGGCCACGCCCACCCAGCTTCCCCTCCCAGCCTGGCCCCGCCCGCCCAGTTTCTCCTCCCGAGTGCGGCCCCGCCCGCCCCGCTTCTCCTCCCGAGTCCGGCCCCGCCCGCCCAGCTTCCCCTCCCAGCTTGGCCCCGCCCGCCCAGCTTCCCCTCCCAGCCAGGCCCCGCCCGCCCAGTTTCTCCTCCCGAGCCCGGCCCCGCCCGCTCCGCTTCCCCTCCCAGCCAGGCCCCGCCCGCCCAGTTTCTCCTCCCGAGTCCGGCCCCGCCCGCCCAGTTTCTCCTCCCGAGCCCGGCCCCGCCCGCCCCGCTTCCCCTCCCGAGCGAGGCCCCGCCCGCCCAGCTTCCCCTCCCGAATCCGGCCCCGCCCGCCCATGTTCCCCTCCCAGCCAGGCCCCGCCCGCCCAGTTTCTCCTCCCAGCTTGGCCCCGCCCGCCCAGCTTCCCCTCCCGATCCCGGCCCCGCCCGCCCATGTTCCCCTCCCAGCTTGGCCCCGCCCGCCCAGTTTCTCCTCCCGAACCCGGCCCCGCCCGCCAAGTTTCTCCTAGCGAGCCCGGCCCCGCCCGCCCAGCTTCCCCTCCCGAACCCGGCCCCGCCCGCCCAGCTTCTCCTCCCAGCTTAGCCCCGCCCGCCCAGTTTCTCCTCCCAGCACGGCCCCGCCCGCCCAGTTTCTCCTCCCAGCCAGGCCCCGCCCGCCCAGCTTCCCCTCCCGAACCCGGCCCCGCCCGCCCAGCTTCTGCTAGCGAGCTCGGCCCCGCCCGCCCAGCTTCCCCTCCCAGCTTGGCCCCGCCCGCCCAGTTTCTCCTCCCAGCACGGCCCCGCCCACCCAGCTTCCCCTCCCAGCCTGGCCCCGCCCGCCCAGTTTCTCCTCTCGAGTGCGGCCCCGCCCGCCCCGCTTCTCCTCCCAGCTTAGCCCCGCCCGCCCAGTTTCTCCTCCCAGCACGGCCCCGCCCGCCCAGTTTCTCCTAGCGAGCCCGGCCCCGCCCGCCCAGCTTCCCCTCCAAGCCAGGCCCCGCCAGCCCCGCTTCCCCTCCCGAGTCCGGCCCCGCCCGCCCAGTTTCTCCTCCCGAGCTTGGCCCCGCCCGCCCAGCTTCCCATCCCGAGCGAGGCCCCGCCCGCCCAGTTTCTCCTCCCAGCTTGGCCCCGCCCGCCCAGCTTCCCCTCCCGAACCCGGCCCCGCCCGCCCAGCTTCTGCTAGCGAGCTCGGCCCCTCCCGCCCACCTTCCCCTCCCAGCTTGGCCCCGCCCGCCCAGTTTCTCCTCCCAGCCAGGCCCCGCCCGCCCAGTTTCTCCTCCCGAGTCCGGCCCCGCCCGCCCCGCTTCCCCTCCCAGCCAGGCCCCGCCCGCCCCGCTTCCCCTCCCAGCCAGGCCCCGCCCGCCCAGCTTCCCCTCCCGAACCCGGCCCCGCCCGCCCACCTTCTCCTCCCAGCTTAGCCCCGCCCGCCCAGTTTCTCCTCCCAGCACGGCCCCGCCCGCCCAGTTTCTCCTCCCAGCCAGGCCCCGCCCGCCCAGCTTCCCCTCCCGAACCGGCCCCGCCCGCCCATGTTCCCCTCCCAGCCAGGCCCCGCCCGCCCAGTTTCTCCTCCCAGCTTGGCCCCGCCCGCCCAGCTTCCCCTCCCGATCCCGGCCCCGCCCGCCCATGTTCCCCTCCCAGCTTGGCCCCGCCCGCCCAGTTTCTCCTCCCGAACCCGGCCCCGCCCGCCAAGCTTCTCCTAGCGAGCCCGGCCCCGCCCGCCCAGCTTACCCTCCCGAACCCGGCCCCGCCCGCCCAGCTTCTCCTCCCAGCTTAGCCCCGCCCGCCCAGTTTCTCCTCCCAGCACGGCCCCGCCCGCCCAGTTTCTCCTCCCAGCCAGGCCCCGCCCGCCCAGCTTCCCCTCCCGAACCCGGCCCCGCCCGCCCAGCTTCTGCTAGCGAGCTCGGCCCCGCCCGCCCAGCTTCCCCTCCCAGCTTGGCCCCGCCCGCCCAGTTTCTCCTCCCAGCACGGCCCCGCCCACCCAGCTTCCCCTCCCAGCCTGGCCCCGCCCGCCCAGCTTCCCCTCCCGAGTCCGGCCCCGCCCGCCCAGTTTCTCCTCCCGAGCTTGGCCCCGCCCGCCCAGCTTCCCATCCCGAGCGAGGCCCCGCCCGCCCAGTTTCTCCTCCCAGCTTGGCCCCGCCCGCCCAGCTTCCCCTCCCGAACCCGGCCCCGCCCGCCCAGCTTCTCCTCCCAGCTAAGCCCCGCCCACCCAGTTTCTCCTCCCAGCACGGCCCCGCCCGCCCAGTTTCTCCTCCCGAGTGCGGCCCCGCCCGCCCCGCTTCTCCTCCCGAGTCCGGCCCCGCCCGCCCAGCTTCCCCTCCCAGCTTGACCCCGCCCGCCCCGCTTCTCCTCCCGAGTCCGGCCCCGCCCGCCCAGCTTCCCCTCCCAGCCAGGCCCCGCCCGCCCAGTTTCTCCTCCCGAGCCCGGCCCCGCCCGCTCCGCTTCCCCTCCCAGCCAGGCCCCGCCCGCCCAGTTTCTCCTCCCGAGTCCGGCCCCGCCCGCCCATGTTCCCCTCCCAGCCAGGCCCCGCCCGCCCAGTTTCTCCTCCCAGCTTGGCCCCGCCCGCCCAGCTTCCCCTCCCGATCCCGGCCCCGCCCGCCCATGTTCCCCTCCCAGCTTGGCCCCGCCCGCCCAGCTTCCCCTCCCGATCCCGGCCCCGCCCGCCCACCTTCCCCTCCCAGCTTGGCCCCGCCCGCCCAGTTTCTCCTCCCAGCCAGGCCCCGCCGCCCAGTTTCTCCTCCCGAGTCCGGCCCCGCCCGCCCCGCTTCCCCTCCCAGCCAGGCCCCGCCCGCCCAGCTTCCCCTCCCGAACCCGGCCCCGCCCGCCCAGCTTCTCCTCACAGCTTAGCCCCGCCCGCCCAGTTTCTCCTCCCAGCACGGCCCCGCCCGCCCAGTTTCTCCTCCCAGCCAGGCCCCGCCCGCCCAGCTTCCCCTCCCGAACCGGCCCCGCCCGCCCATGTTCCCCTCCCAGCCAGGCCCCGCCCGCCCAGTTTCTCCTCCCAGCTTGGCCCCGCCCGCCCAGCTTCCCCTCCCGATCCCGGCCCCGCCCGCCCATGTTCCCCTCCCAGCTTGGCCCCGCCCGCCCAGTTTCTCCTCCCGAACCCGGCCCCGCCCGCCAAGCTTCTCCTAGCGAGCCCGGCCCCGCCCGCCCAGCTTACCCTCCCGAACCCGGCCCCGCCCGCCCAGCTTCTCCTCCCAGCTTAGCCCCGCCCGCCCAGTTTCTCCTCCCAGCACGGCCCCGCCCGCCCAGTTTCTCCTCCCAGCCAGGCCCCGCCCGCCCAGCTTCCCCTCCCGAACCCGGCCCCGCCCGCCCAGGTTCTGCTAGCGAGCTCGGCCCCGCCCACCCAGCTTCCCCTCCCAGCCTGGCCCCGCCCGCCCAGCTTCCCCTCCCGAGTCCGGCCCCGCCCGCCCAGTTTCTCCTCCCGAGCTTGGCCCCGCCCGCCCAGCTTCCCATCCCCAGCGAGGCCCCGCCCGCCCAGTTTCTCCTCCCAGCTTGGCCCCGCCCGCCCAGCTTCCCCTCCCGAACCCGGCCCCGCCCGCCCAGCTTCTGCTAGCGAGCTCGGCCCCTCCCGCCCACCTTCCCCTCCCAGCTTGGCCCCGCCCGCCCAGTTTCTCCTCCCAGCCAGGCCCCGCCCGCCCAGTTTCTCCTCCCGAGTCCGGCCCCGCCCGCCCCGCTTCCCCTCCCAGCCAGGCCCCGCCCGCCCAGCTTCCCCTCCCGAACCCGGCCCGCCCGCCCAGCTTCTCCTCCCAGCTTAGCCCCGCCCGCCCAGTTTCTCCTCCCAGCACGGCCCCGCCCGCCCAGTTTCTCCTCCCAGCCAGGCCCCGCCCGCCCAGCTTCCCCTCCCGAACCCGGCCCCGCCCGCCCATGTTCCCCTCCCAGCCAGGCCCCGCCCGCCCAGTTTCTCCTCCCAGCTTGGCCCCGCCCGCCCAGCTTCCCCTCCCGATCCCGGCCCCGCCCGCCCATGTTCCCCTCCCAGCTTGGCCCCGCCCGCCCAGTTTCTCCTCCCGAACCCGGCCCCGCCCGCCAAGCTTCTCCTAGCGAGCCCGGCCCCGCCCGCCCAGCTTCCCCTCCCGAACCCGGCCCCGCCCGCCCAGCTTCTCCTCCCAGCTTAGCCCCGCCCGCCCAGTTTCTCCTCCCAGCACGGCCCCGCCCGCCCAGTTTCTCCTCCCAGCCAGGCCCCGCCCGCCCAGCTTCCCCTCCCGAACCCGGCCCCGCCCGCCCAGCTTCTGCTAGCGAGCTCGGCCCCGCCCGCCCAGCTTCCCCTCCCAGCTTGGCCCCGCCCGCCCAGCTTCCCCTCCCGAGTCCGGCCCCGCCCGCCCAGTTTCTCCTCCCGAGCTTGGCCCCGCCCGCCCAGCTTCCCATCCCGAGCGAGGCCCCGCCCGGCCAGTTTCTCCTCCAAGCTTGGCCCCGCCCGCCCAGCTTCCCCTCCCAGCTTGGCCCCGCCCGCCCAGTTTCTCCTCCCAGCCAGGCCCCGCCCGCCCAGTTTCTCCTCCCGAGTCCGGCCCCGCCCGCCCCGCTTCCCCTCCCAGCCAGGCCCCGCCCGCCCAGCTTCCCCTCCCGAACCCGGCCCCGCCCGCCCAGCTTCTCCTCCCAGCTAAGCCCCGCCCGCCCAGTTTCTCCTCCCAGCACGGCCCCGCCCGCCCAGTTTCTCCTCCCGAGTGCGGCCCCGCCCGCCCCGCTTCTCCTCCCGAGTCCGGCCCCGCCCGCCCAGCTTCCCCTCCCAGCTTGACCCCGCCCGCCCCGCTTCTCCTCCCGAGTCCGGCCCCGCCCGCCCAGCTTCCCCTCCCAGCCAGGCCCCGCCCGCCCAGTTTCTCCTCCCGAGCCCGGCCCCGCCCGCTCCGCTTCCCCTCCCAGCCAGGCCCCGCCCGCCCAGTTTCTCCTCCCGAGTCCGGCCCCGCCCGCCCATGTTCCCCTCCCAGCCAGGCCCCGCCCGCCCAGTTTCTCCTCCCAGCTTGGCCCCGCCCGCCCAGCTTCCCCTCCCGATCCCGGCCCCGCCCGCCCATGTTCCCCTCCCAGCTTGGCCCCGCCCGCCCAGTTTCTCCTCCCGAACCCGGCCCCGCCCGCCAAGCTTCTCCTAGCGAGCCCGGCCCCGCCCGCCCAGCTTCCCCTCCAAGCCAGGCCCCGCCCGCCCCGCTTCCCCTCCCGAGTCCGGCCCCGCCCGCCCAGTTTCTCCTCCCGAGCTTGGCCCCGCCCGCCCAGCTTCCCATCCCGAGCGAGGCCCCGCCCGCCCAGTTTCTCCTCCCAGCTTGGCCCCGCCCGCCCAGTTTCTCCTCCCAGCCAGGCCCCGCCCGCCCAGTTTCTCCTCCCGAGTCCGGCCCCGCCCGCCCCGCTTCCCCTCCCAGCCAGGCCCCGCCCGCCCCGCTTCCCCTCCCAGCCAGGCCCCGCCCGCCCAGCTTCCCCTCCCGAACCCGGCCCCGCCCGCCCAGCTTCTCCTCCCAGCTTAGCCCCGCCCGCCCAGTTTCTCCTCCCAGCACGGCCCCGCCCGCCCAGTTTCTCCTCCCAGCCAGGCCCCGCCCGCCCAGCTTCCCCTCCCGAACCGGCCCCGCCCGCCCATGTTCCCCTCCCAGCCAGGCCCCGCCCGCCCAGTTTCTCCTCCCAGCTTGGCCCCGCCCGCCCAGCTTCCCCTCCCGATCCCGGCCCCGCCCGCCCATGTTCCCCTCCCAGCTTGGCCCCGCCCGCCCAGTTTCTCCTCCCAAACCCGGCCCCGCCCGCCAAGCTTCTCCTAGCGAGCCCGGCCCCGCCCGCCCAGCTTCCCCTCCCGAACCCGGCCCCGCCCGCCCAGCTTCTCCTCCCAGCTTAGCCCCGCCCGCCCAGTTTCTCCTCCCAGCACGGCCCCGCCCGCCCAGTTTCTCCTCCCAGCCAGGCCCCGCCCGCCCAGCTTCCCCTCCCGAACCCGGCCCCGCCCGCCCAGCTTCTGCTAGCGAGCTCGGCCCCGCCCGCCCAGCTTCCCCTCCCAGCTTGGCCCCGCCCGCCCAGTTTCTCCTCCCAGCACGGCCCCGCCCACCCAGCTTCCCCTCCCAGCCTGGCCCCGCCCGCCCAGCTTCCCCTCCCGAGTCCGGCCCCGCCCGCCCAGTTTCTCCTCCCGAGCTTGGCCCCGCCCGCCCAGCTTCCCATCCCGAGCGAGGCCCCGCCCGCCCAGTTTCTCCTCCCAGCTTGGCCCCGCCCGCCCAGCTTCCCCTCCCGAACCCGGCCCCGCCCGCCCAGCTTCTCCTCCCAGCTAAGCCCCGCCCACCCAGTTTCTCCTCCCAGCACGGCCCCGCCCGCCCAGTTTCTCCTCCCGAGTGCGGCCCCGCCCGCCCCGCTTCTCCTCCCGAGTCCGGCCCCGCCCGCCCAGCTTCCCCTCCCAGCTTGACCCCGCCCGCCCCGCTTCTCCTCCCGAGTCCGGCCCCGCCCGCCCAGCTTCCCCTCCCAGCCAGGCCCCGCCCGCCCAGTTTCTCCTCCCGAGCCCGGCCCCGCCCGCTCCGCTTCCCCTCCCAGCCAGGCCCCGCCCGCCCAGTTTCTCCTCCCGAGTCCGGCCCCGCCCGCCCATGTTCCCCTCCCAGCCAGGCCCCGCCCGCCCAGTTTCTCCTCCCAGCTTGGCCCCGCCCGCCCAGCTTCCCCTCCCGATCCCGGCCCCGCCCGCCCATGTTCCCCTCCCAGCTTGGCCCCGCCCGCCCAGCTTCCCCTCCCGATCCCGGCCCCGCCCGCCCACCTTCCCCTCCCAGCTTGGCCCCGCCCGCCCAGTTTCTCCTCCCAGCCAGGCCCCGCCGCCCAGTTTCTCCTCCCGAGTCCGGCCCCGCCCGCCCCGCTTCCCCTCCCAGCCAGGCCCCGCCCGCCCAGCTTCCCCTCCCGAACCCGGCCCCGCCCGCCCAGCTTCTCCTCACAGCTTAGCCCCGCCCGCCCAGTTTCTCCTCCCAGCACGGCCCCGCCCGCCCAGTTTCTCCTCCCAGCCAGGCCCCGCCCGCCCAGCTTCCCCTCCCGAACCGGCCCCGCCCGCCCATGTTCCCCTCCCAGCCAGGCCCCGCCCGCCCAGTTTCTCCTCCCAGCTTGGCCCCGCCCGCCCAGCTTCCCCTCCCGATCCCGGCCCCGCCCGCCCATGTTCCCCTCCCAGCTTGGCCCCGCCCGCCCAGTTTCTCCTCCCGAACCCGGCCCCGCCCGCCAAGCTTCTCCTAGCGAGCCCGGCCCCGCCCGCCCAGCTTCCCCTCCCGAACCCGGCCCCGCCCGCCCAGCTTCTCCTCCCAGCTTAGCCCCGCCCGCCCAGTTTCTCCTCCCAGCACGGCCCCGCCCGCCCAGTTTCTCCTCCCAGCCAGGCCCCGCCCGCCCAGCTTCCCCTCCCGAACCCGGCCCCGCCCGCCCATGTTCCCCTCCCAGCCAGGCCCCGCCCGCCCAGTTTCTCCTCCCAGCTTGGCCCCGCCCGCCCAGCTTCCCCTCCCGATCCCGGCCCCGCCCGCCCATGTTCCCCTCCCAGCTTGGCCCCGCCCGCCCAGTTTCTCCTCCCGAACCCGGCCCCGCCCGCCAAGCTTCTCCTAGCGAGCCCGGCCCCGCCCGCCCAGCTTCCCCTCCCGAACCCGGCCCCGCCCGCCCAGCTTCTCCTCCCAGCTTAGCCCCGCCCGCCCAGTTTCTCCTCCCAGCACGGCCCCGCCCGCCCAGTTTCTCCTCCCAGCCAGGCCCCGCCCGCCCAGCTTCCCCTCCCGAACCCGGCCCCGCCCGCCCAGCTTCCCCTCCCGAACCCGGCCCCGCCCGCCCAGCTTCCCCTCCCAGCTTGGCCCCGCCCGCCCAGCTTCCCCTCCCGAGTCCGGCCCCGCCCGCCCAGTTTCTCCTCCCGAGCTTGGCCCCGCCCGCCCAGCTTCCCATCCCGAGCGAGGCCCCGCCCGGCCAGTTTCTCCTCCAAGCTTGGCCCCGCCCGCCCAGCTTCCCCTCCCAGCTTGGCCCCGCCCGCCCAGTTTCTCCTCCCAGCCAGGCCCCGCCCGCCCAGTTTCTCCTCCCGAGTCCGGCCCCGCCCGCCCCGCTTCCCCTCCCAGCCAGGCCCCGCCCGCCCAGCTTCCCCTCCCGAACCCGGCCCCGCCCGCCCAGCTTCTCCTCCCAGCTTGGCGGGCGGGGCCGGGTTTGGGAGGAGAAACTGGGCGGGCGGGGCCGGACTCGGGAGGGGAAGCTGGGTGGGCGGGGCCGTGCTGGGAGGAGAAACTGGGTGGGCGGGGCCGTGCTGGGAGGAGAAACTGGGCGGGCGGCGCCTGGCTGGGAGGAGAAACTGGGCGGGCGGGGCCAAGCTGGGAGGGGAAGCTGGGCGGGCGGGGCCAAGCTGGGAGGAGAAACTGGCCGGGCGGGGCCTCGCTCGGGATGGGAAGCTGGGCGGGCGGGGCCAAGCTCGGGAGGAGAAACTGGGCGGGCGGGGCCGGACTCGGGAGGGGAAGCGGGGCGGGCGGGGCCTGGCTTGGAGGGGAAGCTGGGCGGGCGGGGCCGGGCTCGCTAGGAGAAGCTTGGCGGGCGGGGCAGGGTTCGGGAGGAGAAACTGGGCGGGCGGGGCCAAATTGGGAGGGGAACATGGGCGGGCGGGGCCGGGATCGGGAGGGGAAGCTGGGCGGGCGGGGCCAAGCTGGGAGGAGAAACTGGGCGGGCGGGGCCTGGCTGGGAGGGGAACATGGGCGGGCGGGGCCGGGATCGGGAGGGGAAGCTGGGCGGGCGGGGCCAAGCTGGGAGGAGAAACTGGGCGGGCGGGGCCTGACTGGGAGGGGAACATGGGCGGGCAGGGCCGGGATCGGGAGGGGAAGCTGGGCGGGCGGGGCCTCGCTCGGGAGGAGAAACTGGGCGGGCGGGGCCTCGCTCGGGAGGGGAAGCTGGGCGGGCGGGGCCAGGCTGGGAGGGGAAGCTGGGTGGGCGGGGCCGTGCTGGGAGGAGAAACTGGGCGGGCGGGGCCAAGCTGGGAGGGGAAGCTGGGCGGGCGGGGCCGAGCTCGCTAGCAGAAGCTGGGCGGGCGGGGCCGGGTTCCGGAGGGGAAGCTGGGCGGGCGGGGCCTGGCTGGGAGGAGAAACTGGGCGGGCGGGGCCGTGCTGGGAGGAGAAACTGGGCGGGCGGGGCTAAGCTGGGAGGAGAAGCTGGGCGGGCGGGGCCGGGTTCGGGAGGGGAAGCTGGGCGGGCGGGGCCGGGCTCGCTAGGAGAAGCTTGGCGGGCGGGGCCGGGTTCGGGAGGAGAAACTGGGCGGGCGGGGCCAAGCTGGGAGGGGAACATGGGCGGGCGGGGCCGGGATCGGGAGGGGAAGCTGGGCGGGCGGGGCCAAGCTGGGAGGAGAAACTGGGCGGGCGGGGCCTGGCTGGGAGGGGAACATGGGCGGGCGGGGCCGGGTTCGGGAGGGGAAGCTGGGCGGGCCGGGTCTGGCTGGGAGGAGAAACTGGGCGGGCGGGGCCGTGCTGGGAGGAGAAACTGGGCGGGCGGGGCTAAGCTGGGAGGAGAAGCTGGGCGGGCGGGGCCGGGTTCGGGAGGGGAAGCTGGGCGGGCGGGGCCTGGCTGGGAGGGGAAGCGGGGCGGGCGGGGCCGGACTCGGGAGGAGAAACTGGGCGGGCGGGGCCTGGCTGGGAGGAGAAACTGGGCGGGCGGGGCCAAGCTGGGAGGGGAAGGTGGGCGGGAGGGGCCGAGCTCGCTAGCAGAAGCTGGGCGGGCGGGGCCGGGTTCGGGAGGGGAAGCTGGGCGGGCGGGGCCGTGCTGGGAGGAGAAACTGGGCGGGCGGGGCCTCGCTCGGGATGGGAAGCTGGGCGGGCGGGGCCAAGCTCGGGAGGAGAAACTGGGCGGGCGGGGCCGGACTCGGGAGGGGAAGCGGGGCGGGCGGGGCCTGGCTTGGAGGGGAAGCTGGGCGGGCGGGGCCGGGCTCGCTAGGAGAAACTGGGCGGGCGGGGCCGTGCTGGGAGGAGAAACTGGGCGGGCGGGGCTAAGTTGGGAGGAGAAGCTGGGCGGGCGGGGCCGGGTTCGGGAGGGGAAGCTGGGCGGGCGGGGCCTGGCTGGGAGGGGAAGTGGGGCGGGCGGGGCCGGACTCGGGAGGAGAAACTGGGCGGGCGGGGCCTGGCTGGGAGGAGAAACTGGGCGGGCGGGGCCAAGCTGGGAGGGGAAGGTGGGCGGGAGGGGCCGAGCTCGCTAGCAGAAGCTGGGCGGGCGGGGCCGGGTTCGGGAGGGGAAGCTGGGCGGGCGGGGCCAAGCTGGGAGGAGAAACTGGGCGGGCGGGGCCTCGCTCGGGATGGGAAGCTGGGCGGGCGGGGCCAAGCTCGGGAGGAGAAACTGGGCGGGCGGGGCCGGACTCGGGAGGGGAAGCGGGGCGGGCGGGGCCTGGCTTGGAGGGGAAGCTGGGCGGGCGGGGCCGGGCTCGCTAGGAGAAGCTTGGCGGGCGGGGCCGGGTTCGGGAGGAGAAACTGGGCGGGCGGGGCCAAGCTGGGAGGGGAACATGGGCGGGCGGGGCCGGGATCGGGAGGGGAAGCTGGGCGGGCGGGGCCAAGCTGGGAGGAGAAACTGGGCGGGCGGGGCCTGGCTGGGAGGGGAACATGGGCGGGCGGGGCCGGACTCGGGAGGAGAAACTGGGCGGGCGGGGCCTGGCTGGGAGGGGAAGCGGAGCGGGCGGGGCCGGGCTCGGGAGGAGAAACTGGGCGGGCGGGGCCTGGCTGGGAGGGGAAGCTGGGCGGGCGGGGCCGGACTCGGGAGGAGAAGCGGGGCGGGCGGGGTCAAGCTGGGAGGGGAAGCTGGGCGGGCGGGGCCGGACTCGGGAGGAGAAGCGGGGCGGGCGGGGCCGCACTCGGGAGGAGAAACTGGGCGGGCGGGGCCGTGCTGGGAGGAGAAACTGGGCGGGCGGGGCTTAGCTGGGAGGAGAAGCTGGGCGGGCGGGGCCGGGTTCGGGAGGGGAAGCTGGGCGGGCGGGGCCTGGCTGGGAGGGGAAGCGGGGCGGGCGGGGCCGGACTCGGGAGGAGAAACTGGGCGGGCGGGGCCTGGCTGGGAGGAGAAACTGGGCGGGCGGGGCCAAGCTGGGAGGGGAAGCTGGGCGGGCGGGGCCAAGCTTGGAGGAGAAACTGGCCGGGCGGGGCCTCGCTCGGGATGGGAAGCTGGGCGGGCGGGGCCAAGCTCGGGAGGAGAAACTGGGCGGGCGGGGCCGGACTCGGGAGGGGAAGCTGGGCGGGCGGGGCCAAGCTGGGAGGGGAAGCTGGGCGGGCGGGGCCGAGCTCGCTAGCAGAAGCTGGGCGGGCGGGGCCGGGTTCGGGAGGGGAAGCTGGGCGGGCGGGGCCTGGCTGGGAGGAGAAACTGGGCGGGCGGGGCCGTGCTGGGAGGAGAAACTGGGCGGGCGGGGCTAAGCTGGGAGGAGAAGCTGGGCGGGCGGGGCCGGGTTCGGGAGGGGAAGCTGGGCGGGCGGGGCCGGGCTCGCTAGGAGAAGCTTGGCGGGCGGGGCCGGGTTCGGGAGGAGAAACTGGGCGGGCGGGGCCAAGCTGGGAGGGGAACATGGGCGGGCGGGGCCGGGATCGGGAGGGGAAGCTGGGCGGGCGGGGCCAAGCTGGGAGGAGAAACTGGGCGGGCGGGGCCTGGCTGGGAGGGGAACATGGGCGGGCGGGGCCGGGTTCGGGAGGGGAAGCTGGGCGGGCGGGGCCTGGCTGGGAGGAGAAACTGGGCGGGCGGGGCCGTGCTGGGAGGAGAAACTGGGCGGGCGGGGCTAAGCTGGGAGGAGAAGCTGGGCGGGCGGGGCCGGGTTCGGGAGGGGAAGCTGGGCGGGCGGGGCCTGGCTGGGAGGGGAAGCGGGGCGGGCGGGGCCGGACTCGGGAGGAGAAACTGGGCGGGCGGGGCCTGGCTGGGAGGAGAAACTGGGCGGGCGGGGCCAAGCTGGGAGGGGAAGGTGGGCGGGAGGGGCCGAGCTCGCTAGCAGAAGCTGGGCGGGCGGGGCCGGGTTCGGGAGGGGAAGCTGGGCGGGCGGGGCCAAGCTGGGAGGAGAAACTGGGCGGGCGGGGCCTCGCTGGGGATGGGAAGCTGGGCGGGCGGGGCCAAGCTCGGGAGGAGAAACTGGGCGGGCGGGGCCGGACTCGGGAGGGGAAGCTGGGCGGGCGGGGCCAGGCTGGGAGGGGAAGCTGGGTGGGCGGGGCCGAGCTCGCTAGCAGAACCTGGGCGGGCGGGGCCGGGTTCGGGAGGGGAAGCTGGGCGGGCGGGGCCTGGCTGGGAGGAGAAACTGGGCGGGCGGGGCCGTGCTGGGAGGAGAAACTGGGCGGGCGGGGCTAAGCTGGGAGGAGAAGCTGGGCGGGCGGGGCCGGGTTCGGGAGGGGAAGCTGGGCGGGCGGGGCCGGGCTCGCTAGGAGAAGCTTGGCGGGCGGGGCCGGGTTCGGGAGGAGAAACTGGGCGGGCGGGGCCAAGCTGGGAGGGGAACATGGGCGGGCGGGGCCGGGATCGGGAGGGGAAGCTGGGCGGGCGGGGCCAAGCTGGGAGGAGAAACTGGGCGGGCGGGGCCTGGCTGGGAGGGGAACATGGGCGGGCGGGGCCGGTTCGGGAGGGGAAGCTGGGCGGGCGGGGCCTGGCTGGGAGGAGAAACTGGGCGGGCGGGGCCGTGCTGGGAGGAGAAACTGGGCGGGCGGGGCTAAGCTGTGAGGAGAAGCTGGGCGGCGGGGCCGGGTTCGGGAGGGGAAGCTGGGCGGGCGGGGCCTGGCTGGGAGGGGAAGCGGGGCGGGCGGGGCCGGACTCGGGAGGAGAAACTGGGCGGGCGGGGCCAAGCTGGGAGGGGAAGGTGGGCGGGCGGGGCCGGGATCGGGAGGGGAAGCTGGGCGGGCGGGGCCAAGCTGGGAGGGGAACATGGGCGGGCGGGGCCGGGATCGGGAGGGGAAGCTGGGCGGGCGGGGCCAAGCTGGGAGGAGAAACTGGGCGGGCGGGGCCTGGCTGGGAGGGGAACATGGGCGGGCGGGGCCGGACTCGGGAGGAGAAACTGGGCGGGCGGGGCCTGGCTGGGAGGGGAAGCGGAGCGGGCGGGGCCGGGCTCGGGAGGAGAAACTGGGCGGGCGGGGCCTGGCTGGGAGGGGAAGCTGGGCGGGCGGGGCCGGACTCGGGAGGAGAAGCGGGGCGGGCGGGGTCAAGCTGGGAGGGGAAGCTGGGCGGGCGGGGCCGGACTCGGGAGGAGAAGCGGGGCGGGCGGGGCCGCACTCGGGAGGAGAAACTGGGCGGGCGGGGCCGTGCTGGGAGGAGAAACTGGGTGGGCGGGGCTTAGCTGGGAGGAGAAGCTGGGCGGGCGGGGCCGGGTTCGGGAGGGGAAGCTGGGCGGGCGGGGCCAAGCTGGGAGGAGAAACTGGGCGGGCGGGGCCTCGCTCGGGATGGGAAGCTGGGCGGGCGGGGCCAAGCTCGGGAGGAGAAACTGGGCGGGCGGGGCCGGACTCGGGAGGGGAAGCTGGGCGGGCGGGGCCAGGCTGGGAGGGGAAGCTGGGTGGGCGGGGCCGTGCTGGGAGGAGAAACTGGGCGGGCGGGGCCAAGCTGGGAGGGGAAGCTGGGCGGGCGGGGCCGAGCTCGCTAGCAGAAGCTGGGCGGGCGGGGCCGGGTTCGGGAGGGGAAGCTGGGCGGGCGGGGCCTGGCTGGGAGGAGAAACTGGGCGGGCGGGGCCGTGCTGGGAGGAGAAACTGGGCGGGCGGGGCTAAGCTGGGAGGAGAAGCTGGGCGGGCGGGGCCGGGTTCGGGAGGGGAAGCTGGGCGGGCGGGGCCGGGCTCGCTAGGAGAAGCTTGGCGGGCGGGGCCGGGTTTGGGAGGAGAAACTGGGCGGGCGGGGCCAAGCTGGGAGGGGAACATGGGCGGGCGGGGCCGGGATCGGGAGGGGAAGCTGGGCGGGCGGGGCCAAGCTGGGAGGAGAAACTGGGCGGGCGGGGCCTGGCTGGGAGGGGAACATGGGCGGGCGGGGCCGGTTCGGGAGGGGAAGCTGGGCGGGCGGGGCCTGGCTGGGAGGAGAAACTGGGCGGGCGGGGCCGTGCTGGGAGGAGAAACTGGGCGGGCGGGGCTAAGCTGGGAGGAGAAGCTGGGCGGGCGGGGCCGGGTTCGGGAGGGGAAGCTGGGCGGGCGGGGCCTGGCTGGGAGGGGAAGCGGGGCGGGCGGGGCCTGGCTGGGAGGGGAAGCGGGGCGGGCGGGGCCGGACTCGGGAGGAGAAACTGGGCGGGCGGGGCCTGGCTGGGAGGAGAAACTGGGCGGGCGGGGCCAAGCTGGGAGGAGAAACTGGGCGGGCGGGGCCTCGCTCGGGATGGGAAGCTGGGCGGGCGGGGCCAAGCTCGGGAGGAGAAACTGGGCGGGCGGGGCCGGACTCGGGAGGGGAAGCGGGGCGGGCGGGGCCTGGCTTGGAGGGGAAGCTGGGCGGGCGGGGCCGGGCTCGCTAGGAGAAGCTTGGCGGGCGGGGCCGGGTTCGGGAGGAGAAACTGGGCGGGCGGGGCCAAGCTGGGAGGGGAACATGGGCGGGCGGGGCCGGGATCGGGAGGGGAAGCTGGGCGGGCGGGGCCAAGCTGGGAGGAGAAACTGGGCGGGCGGGGCCTGGCTGGGAGGGGAACATGGGCGGGCGGGGCCGGACTCGGGAGGAGAAACTGGGCGGGCGGGGCCTGGCTGGGAGGGGAAGCGGAGCGGGCGGGGCCGGGCTCGGGAGGAGAAACTGGGCGGGCGGGGCCTGGCTGGGAGGGGAAGCTGGGCGGGCGGGGCCGGACTCGGGAGGAGAAGCGGGGCGGGCGGGGTCAAGCTGGGAGGGGAAGCTGGGCGGGCGGGGCCGGACTCGGGAGGAGAAGCGGGGCGGGCGGGGCCGCACTCGGGAGGAGAAACTGGGCGGGCGGGGCCGTGCTGGGAGGAGAAACTGGGCGGGCGGGGCTTAGCTGGGAGGAGAAGCTGGGCGGGCGGGGCCGGGTTCGGGAGGGGAAGCTGGGCGGGCGGGGCCTGGCTGGGAGGGGAAGCGGGGCGGGCGGGGCCGGACTCGGGAGGAGAAACTGGGCGGGCGGGGCCTGGCTGGGAGGAGAAACTGGGCGGGCGGGGCCAAGCTGGGAGGGGAAGCTGGGCGGGCGGGGCCAAGCTTGGAGGAGAAACTGGCCGGGCGGGGCCTCGCTCGGGATGGGAAGCTGGGCGGGCGGGGCCAAGCTCGGGAGGAGAAACTGGGCGGGCGGGGCCGGACTCGGGAGGGGAAGCTGGGCGGGCGGGGCCAAGCTGGGAGGGGAAGCTGGGCGGGCGGGGCCGAGCTCGCTAGCAGAAGCTGGGCGGGCGGGGCCGGGTTCGGGAGGGGAAGCTGGGCGGGCGGGGCCTGGCTGGGAGGAGAAACTGGGCGGGCGGGGCCGTGCTGGGAGGAGAAACTGGGCGGGCGGGGCTAAGCTGGGAGGAGAAGCTGGGCGGGCGGGGCCGGGTTCGGGAGGGGAAGCTGGGCGGGCGGGGCCAAGCTGGGAGGAGAAACTGGGCGGGCGGGGCCTGGCTGGGAGGGGAACATGGGCGGGCGGGGCCGGTTCGGGAGGGGAAGCTGGGCGGGCGGGGCCTGGCTGGGAGGAGAAACTGGGCGGGCGGGGCCGTGCTGGGAGGAGAAACTGGGCGGGCGGGGCTAAGCTGTGAGGAGAAGCTGGGCGGGCGGGGCCGGGTTCGGGAGGGGAAGCTGGGCGGGCGGGGCCTGGCTGGGAGGGGAAGCGGGGCGGGCGGGGCCGGACTCGGGAGGAGAAACTGGGCGGCGGGGCCTGGCTGGGAGGAGAAACTGGGCGGGCGGGGCCAAGCTGGGAGGGGAAGGTGGGCGGGCGGGGCCGGGATCGGGAGGGGAAGCTGGGCGGGCGGGGCCAAGCTGGGAGGGGAACATGGGCGGGCGGGGCCGGGATCGGGAGGGGAAGCTGGGCGGGCGGGGCCAAGCTGGGAGGAGAAACTGGGCGGGCGGGGCCTGGCTGGGAGGGGAACATGGGCGGGCGGGGCCGGACTCGGGAGGAGAAACTGGGCGGGCGGGGCCTGGCTGGGAGGGGAAGCGGAGCGGGCGGGGCCGGGCTCGGGAGGAGAAACTGGGCGGGCGGGGCCTGGCTGGGAGGGGAAGCTGGGCGGGCGGGGCCGGACTCGGGAGGAGAAGCGGGGCGGGCGGGGTCAAGCTGGGAGGGGAAGCTGGGCGGGCGGGGCCGGACTCGGGAGGAGAAGCGGGGCGGGCGGGGCCGCACTCGGGAGGAGAAACTGGGCGGGCGGGGCCGTGCTGGGAGGAGAAACTGGGTGGGCGGGGCTTAGCTGGGAGGAGAAGCTGGGCGGGCGGGGCCGGGTTCGGGAGGGGAAGCTGGGCGGGCGGGGCCAAGCTGGGAGGAGAAACTGGGCGGGCGGGGCCTCGCTCGGGATGGGAAGCTGGGCGGGCGGGGCCAAGCTCGGGAGGAGAAACTGGGCGGGCGGGGCCGGACTCGGGAGGGGAAGCTGGGCGGGCGGGGCCAGGCTGGGAGGGGAAGCTGGGTGGGCGGGGCCGTGCTGGGAGGAGAAACTGGGCGGGCGGGGCCAAGCTGGGAGGGGAAGCTGGGCGGGCGGGGCCGAGCTCGCTAGCAGAAGCTGGGCGGGCGGGGCCGGGTTCGGGAGGGGAAGCTGGGCGGGCGGGGCCTGGCTGGGAGGAGAAACTGGGCGGGCGGGGCCGTGCTGGGAGGAGAAACTGGGCGGGCGGGGCTAAGCTGGGAGGAGAAGCTGGGCGGGCGGGGCCGGGTTCGGGAGGGGAAGCTGGGCGGGCGGGGCCGGGCTCGCTAGGAGAAGCTTGGCGGGCGGGGCCGGGTTTGGGAGGAGAAACTGGGCGGGCGGGGCCAAGCTGGGAGGGGAACATGGGCGGGCGGGGCCGGGATCGGGAGGGGAAGCTGGGCGGGCGGGGCCAAGCTGGGAGGAGAAACTGGGCGGGCGGGGCCTGGCTGGGAGGGGAACATGGGCGGGCGGGGCCGGTTCGGGAGGGGAAGCTGGGCGGGCGGGGCCTGGCTGGGAGGAGAAACTGGGCGGGCGGGGCCGTGCTGGGAGGAGAAACTGGGCGGGCGGGGCTAAGCTGGGAGGAGAAGCTGGGCGGGCGGGGCCGGGTTCGGGAGGGGAAGCTGGGCGGGCGGGGCCTGGCTGGGAGGGGAAGCGGGGCGGGCGGGGCCTGGCTGGGAGGGGAAGCGGGGCGGGCGGGGCCGGACTCGGGAGGAGAAACTGGGCGGGCGGGGCCTGGCTGGGAGGAGAAACTGGGCGGGCGGGGCCTGGCTGGGAGGAGAAACTGGGCGGGCGGGGCCAAGCTGGGAGGAGAAACTGGGCGGGCGGGGCCTCGCTCGGGATGGGAAGCTGGGCGGGCGGGGCCAAGCTCGGGAGGAGAAACTGGGCGGGCGGGGCCGGACTCGGGAGGGGAAGCGGGGCGGGCGGGGCCTGGCTTGGAGGGGAAGCTGGGCGGGCGGGGCCGGGCTCGCTAGGAGAAGCTTGGCGGGCGGGGCCGGGTTCGGGAGGAGAAACTGGGCGGGCGGGGCCAAGCTGGGAGGGGAACATGGGCGGGCGGGGCCGGGATCGGGAGGGGAAGCTGGGCGGGCGGGGCCAAGCTGGGAGGAGAAACTGGGCGGGCGGGGCCTGGCTGGGAGGGGAAGCGGAGCGGGCGGGGCCGGGCTCGGGAGGAGAAACTGGGCGGGCGGGGTCAAGCTGGGAGGGGAAGCTGGGCGGGCGGGGCCGGACTCGGGAGGAGAAGCGGGGCGGGCGGGGCCGCACTCGGGAGGAGAAACTGGGCGGGCGGGGCCGTGCTGGGAGGAGAAACTGGGCGGGCGGGGCTTAGCTGGGAGGAGAAGCTGGGCGGGCGGGGCCGGTTCGGGAGGGGAAGCTGGGCGGGCGGGGCCAAGCTGGGAGGGGAAGCTGGGCGGGCGGGGCCAAGCTTGGAGGAGAAACTGGGCCGGGCGGGGCCTCGCTCGGGATGGGAAGCTGGGCGGGCGGGGCCAAGCTCGGGAGGAGAAACTGGCCGGGCGGGGCCTCGCTCGGGATGGGAAGCTGGGCGGGCGGGGCCAAGCTGGGAGGGGAAGCTGGGCGGGCGGGGCCGAGCTCGCTAGCAGAAGCTGGGCGGGCGGGGCCGGGTTCGGGAGGGGAAGCTGGGCGGGCGGGGCCTGGCTGGAGGAGAAACTGGGCGGGCGGGGCCGTGCTGGGAGGAGAAACTGGGCGGGCGGGGCTAAGCTGGGAGGAGAAGCTGGGCGGGCGGGGCCGGGTTCGGGAGGGGAAGCTGGGCGGGCGGGGCCGGGCTCGCTAGGAGAAGCTTGGCGGGCGGGGCCGGGTTCGGGAGGAGAAACTGGGCGGGCGGGGCCAAGCTGGGAGGGGAACATGGGCGGGCGGGGCCGGGATCGGGAGGGGAAGCTGGGCGGGCGGGGCCAAGCTGGGAGGAGAAACTGGGCGGGCGGGGCCTGGCTGGGAGGGGAACATGGGCGGGCGGGGCCGGGTTCGGGAGGGGAAGCTGGGCGGGCGGGGCCTGGCTGGGAGGAGAAACTGGGCGGGCGGGGCCGTGCTGGGAGGAGAAACTGGGCGGGCGGGGCTAAGCTGGGAGGAGAAGCTGGGCGGGCGGGGCCGGGTTCGGGAGGGGAAGCTGGGCGGGCGGGGCCTGGCTGGGAGGGGAAGCGGGGCGGGCGGGGCCGGACTCGGGAGGAGAAACTGGGCGGGCGGGGCCTGGCTGGGAGGAGAAACTGGGCGGGCGGGGCCAAGCTGGGAGGGGAAGGTGGGCGGGAGGGGCCGAGCTCGCTAGCAGAAGCTGGGCGGGCGGGGCCGGGTTCGGGAGGGGAAGCTGGGCGGGCGGGGCCAAGCTGGGAGGAGAAACTGGGCGGGCGGGGCCTCGCTGGGGATGGGAAGCTGGGCGGGCGGGGCCAAGCTCGGGAGGAGAAACTGGGCGGGCGGGGCCGGACTCGGGAGGGGAAGCTGGGCGGGCGGGGCCAGGCTGGGAGGGGAAGCTGGGTGGGCGGGGCCGAGCTCGCTAGCAGAACCTGGGCGGGCGGGGCCGGGTTCGGGAGGGGAAGCTGGGCGGGCGGGGCCTGGCTGGGAGGAGAAACTGGGCGGGCGGGGCCGTGCTGGGAGGAGAAACTGGGCGGGCGGGGCTAAGCTGGGAGGAGAAGCTGGGCGGGCGGGGCCGGGTTCGGGAGGGGAAGCTGGGCGGGCGGGGCCGGGCTCGCTAGGAGAAGCTTGGCGGGCGGGGCCGGGTTCGGGAGGAGAAACTGGGCGGGCGGGGCCAAGCTGGGAGGGGAACATGGGCGGGCGGGGCCGGGATCGGGAGGGGAAGCTGGGCGGGCGGGGCCAAGCTGGGAGGAGAAACTGGGCGGGCGGGGCCTGGCTGGGAGGGGAACATGGGCGGGCGGGGCCGGTTCGGGAGGGGAAGCTGGGCGGGCGGGGCCTGGCTGGGAGGAGAAACTGGGCGGGCGGGGCCGTGCTGGGAGGAGAAACTGGGCGGGCGGGGCCAAGCTGGGAGGAGAAACTGGGCGGGCGGGGCCTCGCTCGGGATGGGAAGCTGGGCGGGCGGGGCCAAGCTCGGGAGGAGAAACTGGGCGGGCGGGGCCGGACTCGGGAGGGGAAGCTGGGCGGGCGGGGCCAGGCTGGGAGGGGAAGCTGGGTGGGCGGGGCCGTGCTGGGAGGAGAAACTGGGCGGGCGGGGCCAAGCCCATGTTCCCGCTCCCAGCCAGGCCCCGCCCGCCCAGTTTCTCCACCCAGCTTGGCCCCGCCCGCCCAGCTTCCCCTCCCGATCCCGGCCCCGCCCGCCCATGTTCCCCTCCCAGCCAGGCCCCGCCCGCCCAGTTTCTCCTCCCAGCTTGGCCCCGCCCGCCCAGCTTCCCCTCCCGATCCCGGCCCCGCCCGCCCATGTTCCCCTCCCAGCCAGGCCCCGCCCGCCCAGTTCTCCTCCCAGCTTGGCCCCGCCCGCCCAGCTTCCCCTCCCGATCCCGGCCCCGCCCGCCCATGTTCCCCTCCCAGCTTGGCCCCGCCCGCCAGTTTCTCCTCCCGAACCCGGCCCCGCCGGCGAAGCTTCTCCTAGCGAGCCCGGCCCCGCCCGCCCCGCTTCCCCTCCCGAGTCCGGCCCCGCCCGCCCAGTTTCTCCTCCGGAGCTTGGCCCCGCCCGCCCAGCTTCCCATCCCGAGCGAGGCCCCGCCCCGCCCAGTTTCTCCTCCCAGCTTGGCCCCGCCCGCCCAGCTTCCCCTCCCGAACCCGGCCCCGCCCGCCCAGCTTCTGCTAGCGAGCTCGGCCCCTCCCGCCCACCTTCCCCTCCCAGCTTGGCCCCGCCCGCCCCGCTTCCCCTCCCAGCCAGGCCCCGCCCGCCCAGCTTCCCCTCCCGAACCCGGCCCCGCCCGCCCAGCTTCTCCTCCCAGCTTAGCCCCGCCCGCCCAGTTTCTCCTCCCAGCACGGCCCCGCCCGCCCAGTTTCTCCTAGCGAGCCCGGCCCCGCCCGCCCAGCTTCCCCTCCAAGCCAGGCCCCGCCCGCCCCGCTTCCCCTCCCGAGTCCGGCCCCGCCCGCCCAGTTTCTCCTCCCGAGCTTGGCCCCGCCCGCCCAGCTTCCCATCCCGAGCGAGGCCCCGCCCGCCCAGTTTCTCCTCCCAGCTTGGCCCCGCCCGCCCAGCTTCCCCTCCCGAACCCGGCCCCGCCCGCCCAGCTTCTGCTAGCGAGCTCGGCCCCTCCCGCCCACCTTCCCCTCCCAGCTTGGCCCCGCCCGCCCAGTTTCTCCTCCCAGCCAGGCCCCGCCCGCCCAGTTTCTCCTCCCGAGTCCGGCCCCGCCCGCCCCGCTTCCCCCTCCCAGCCAGGCCCCGCCCGCCCCGCTTCCCCTCCCAGCCAGGCCCCGCCCGCCCAGCTTCCCCTCCCGAACCCGGCCCCGCCCGCCCAGCTTCTCCTCCCAGCTTAGCCCCGCCCGCCCAGTTTCTCCTCCCAGCACGGCCCCGCCCGCCCAGTTTCTCCTCCCAGCCAGGCCCCGCCCGCCCAGCTTCCCCTCCCGAACCGGCCCCGCCCGCCCATGTTCCCCTCCCAGCCAGGCCCCGCCCGCCAGTTTCTCCTCCCAGCTTGGCCCCGCCCGCCCAGCTTCCCCTCCCGATCCCGGCCCCGCCCGCCCATGTTCCCCTCCCAGCTAGGCCCCGCCCGCCCAGTTTCTCCTCCCGAACCCGGCCCCGCCCGCCAAGCTTCTCCTAGCGAGCCCGGCCCCGCCCGCCCAGCTTCCCCTCCCGAACCCGGCCCCGCCCGCCCAGCTTCTCCTCCCAGCTTAGCCCCGCCCGCCCAGTTTCTCCTCCCAGCACGGCCCCGCCCGCCCAGTTTCTCCTCCCAGCCAGGCC